>NW_009798289.1:203897-356329 GCF_000520075.1 Aphanomyces astaci
CACCCCAAACACCCAATATTGCACGAAATTGGTGTGTGTGTCCGCACTTTTTTCTATTCACAAATTTCGGGAATTCCATCACTGATATGTTCAAGTCAGGTAAGCCACAGCGCACTCCCATCGAGAACATATACTGTACACATGCACCCCGAGTGCAACCGTACAGCGTTTGTTGTTGCTCGCTGATACCCTCCCGTCAGGTCACCGCGCATGTGTTACGCTTGGACTTGTAAAGTGTAAGCTAACCGTCAATATCGGTAGACTTGAGAAACGTGCAGTCATGAAAACACGAGACGCCGCCGAATCGAATCACGAATCGACGCTATTGGCTAATCCAATTTTGATTGGATATGATTGGCTCTTACAGAAAGGACAAGTAGAAACCAATCAGAACTCCAGCGTGATTCAATGCGTGGTTAAACTAATCAATCTGTCTGTATTGATTAGTCGAATTTCACAATACATGTATGTATGCATGACAATTCGGCACTATAGACTAATAGGCAGTGGAAAAAAGTGTAGGCGATCGCATGCTGCCATGTCGCCGCAACTTCCGTTGTTCCTGGTGATTGAGTTCCCAAGACTCAATGATAAACATTTTGATTGGCTGGATTAAGAACGTTTTGGCGAATTAAATCGTGAGGTCGATTTATTGCCACTTCACTTCACAGTCAACTGGTAAAACAATCTTCACCGGAATTCACAACACTGTATCGACATAACTACAGTACTCATTGTACTTAGCTCACCGGGCAAGTTGTTCATGTTCTTCATGTATCTGACTGTCTTTACGCAGTACTCATGACTTGCTTCGATACGTACTGAATACCACCCATGACATCTTGTCGAATCCCGGATCATTCATCATGTTTTCCGACGTCGTGTGTCCACCGTGGTGCTCTCGATGGCATTTTGCTCGTTCCTGGTGGATAGCGCCTCCCAACACGACCCAACACAACACGAACCTTCTATGCATGTTATTTTACCGCTGCAATCAACATGACAAGTTGTCAAAGTTCGTCGCCTTGATCACGGCGGCAACGTGGCCATCTCGCTGCTTATGATTTGGCAATCAGGCCGACTGTCAACCTGATTGTTGGACCAGATCTCGTAATCTCGTGCTTCACTGCACTGTATGTTGTGGTATGCTGCACAGTGCCCTTTTCATTCTTCAATTCACGGCAACCTAATTCACGGCAACCTGTCCACAATGCTTCTTTGGCTAGCCCTGCATGCCGCCGTGACGGCGGCGTACCTTTCCCCCACAGGCAACCGACCCGCACCATGGGGCACTGTGCTGGGCGTCACCAATGGCGTCAAGGTGTACTCGAACTACAAGGCGAAGGTCCACAACGGCGATAACTACTACCAGGGAACGTACACGGGCCTCAAGTGGCAGTGCGTGGAACTGGCCCGGCGGTACTTGCTCATCACCCACGGCGTTGTGTTTGAGTCTGTGGTCGACGCGGTCGAGATCTTTAACCTGCGCTCGGTGAAAAATGTCATCAACCAGGATCGCTTACCGCTGAATGTGTACCCCCAAGGCTCGTCGACACCGCCTCAGGTTGGGTCGTTGCTCATATGGGATCGACAAGGCGTGAATTCCCCACACGGCCATGTCGCCGTCATCGTCAATGTCCAGAACACTTACATCGATATTGCGGAAGAGAACTTCGAGGACACGGTATGGCCGCCGTCGGCGAACTACTCACGCCGCATTTCTGTCTCGCGTACCCCCGCAGCGTTCAACGTCAAGCCGTACTACAACCAGTACAAGGCATCCGAGAATGTCCTTGGATGGGTAACCTTTAGCCCCTAGCACAACTTTTGATAGGATGGCCTCAGCCTCAATGCCCCGCACTTCCACATAATTTCGCACATAAGGAATAACCTTCTGTCTGACGATCTTGAAGGGTCACGGAGATACTCCGCAGAATGTTGGCATATATTAATAACGTTAGGGTCTGGTTGAAGTAAAGAATCACCCACTTTTTCAGCACTCACTTTTCCTCATTAACTATGTGGGCACTCACTTATATAAAAAGTTCATTGACAGTGTGAATACCAACTTTTTGGAAAAGTGGGTGGTTCGACTTAAATTTGAGCAGGTATAAATTATCAACAAGTTATTAATAATGAGGTGAAAAGTTGGCCCATATTATGGATACCGGATAGCAACTTCAGTGTCAGTATCCCCGAACCAGTCTTCCGCCGAAGCACAATGGAGGCCGGGGATATCGTAGCGTTCGCAACTACACTTGCAGCAGTAGCTTGCGTGGTTGCCGTTGTCGGACACGATGGCAGATCAAACAAGGAGTCACCGATGAATGTTTACTCCATTCGAAACAACGACTGGCAAGGTATTTCTGCACTACAGTACTATGCCAACATCATTTAACAACTAAAACTGTTCTACGTCACATGCGTCGAAGCCTGCCCTGGAGATGGGCGGTACAAGCGTAACTTGCGCGTCAGCAGGTGCACAATTTGACCAAATTCGTTTTAGATGCCCTTGGCTTCTTCGCTGTGGGCTGTCTTTGGCAGTCACTTCTAGTTGCCCAACTCCGTCATTATGAGTGATTGGACCACTACTACCCGGGCACATTTTACACTGACCACTTATTATTTTACCGGATTACTTCAACCAGCACCAACTTTTTCTCACCCAAAAAGTCGTCGAAAAAAAATCAGGTAGATTTTACTTCAACCAGAACACTTTACAAACAAAATTCAGTACAAAGAATCGATCGATAGATTTGGCGAATCAGCACCAAAGTCCATATTTGGGGTAAAAGGACAATACTACTACAGTACTTGTAACAGTAACTGTATGTGGGTGGATCAGTAAGGGCGTGTTCGGAGCGACTTTTGTGTCAGCGGTTTTTGGCTTTTTCCACAAGCCGCTGAAATATCAGCGACTTTTTGCCTTCACTGACATTGGTTAATAACAGAGAAAAATCAACCAATGATGCGTCCTAAAATTCATTGTCCATTTTCAGCTCTATGACAGCGGAGCGCAGAAAATTGTTGTCGCGTAGTGGCTATGGTGGCCAAATGTTCAGGCGGCGAGTGGCGAAACGACGTAGAGTAGATATAGCGCATTAGAACTATGTATCTACGCAAGTCAGTCGTAAGTCGGCGGCTTGGAAATATAGACTGCCACGCTAATGGCGCACCGGTAAAGGTCAAACCGACCGACAATGCTATGTGTTTCAACCTGAGGATCAACTCTACCGTGTACAGCTTGATCTCGATGGGCTGCGACAGGATCTGTGTCCATGGAATGTGGATGCGCAGCTCCTACACGGCAGTCTTTAGTGAAAGATATCGAGGATTGGTGCTATAAGCAATGCTCGTTACTCGAATGAAGCCCCTCGAAAAGTCAAACGATTGTGCGTCGGTGTGACCTTCTCCTTCCCGAAGGAGTCGTGCAGTCATCCCTGCTAACTCTAGGCATGCGCAACCCATAAGATCAACGCCTAGCTAATCTGAAATCAGTTTACAATACACAGAGCCTAGGGTTCAGTACAAATAGGAGGTCGCACGGGAGGGGCATGTGTACAGCGTTCGATGCGTTCTGTGTGCAGCTACCCTCGACATGGAAATGACTTACCACAGCCGTGCTTCACATGGGTAAAGTTATCCCATCGAGGACCTACCAGTACACACCTGAGTGGAGTAACGAACCACCGGCAACCGACAAGGGTGTGCTTTGGGCGTGCTCCTGCGAAATTTTGGTTTGCAACCATGATTAATTTTTCTCTGTTATTAACCAATGTCAGTGAAGGCAAAAAGTCGCTGATATTTCAGCGGCTTGTGGAAAAAGCCAAAAACCGCTGACACAAAAGTCGCTCCGAACACGCCCTAAGGGCCCAAGTAGATATTTTTAGCAAAATGAAAAATTGGTTCCAAGTACAGTTTTTTGCCTCTTTTTGTGCGATTTTTTACTTTTTACGCAACTCACAATGCCAAAAGTGAAAAAAGAGGTCCTTAAAAAGATGTAAATCGATTTTGATTGGCTCATGCTATTTCTGAAAACTACTTGGAACTTCCTTTAACAGTTAACACATTGGGCATTTGCTTACTTAGCCTTACAGTACTCCGCATGTTAGAAATCTTTATAACAGTTATAACTCCTCCAACCTCCTAAACTTTTGAAACGACCCGACAACCGCGGTTGACGTCGACGATGCAGAATCAGCAGCGACACAACATCCTGACCAAGATGGCCGCTTGGAGCATCCAGGCCCCAGTGAACCCGCACAACATCATGACGGAGAATCCGAGCGTGCCTCTGTCCAAGATTGACGGCGAGCGGGATGTCATGGCCGAGATCAAGTGTGAATTCCAGTTTGCGTTCTCTGGCAACTCGCAAGCGTCGTCGACGCAACCCGGCGCAAACAGCGAAGTGGCCAAGAAAACACGCTTCCAGAACCCATTCTCTTACCTCAAGCAGGCGTCGTCGTCCGCCTCCAAAGACGCGATCGACGCTGGCTCGTCGTCCGCTCCTGTGGAGGCACCCTCCACCACCTCCTCGTCCAGCAGCAGCAGCAGTCGCCACAAGGCCGACTACAAGCTACCTGGAAAGCTCATGATGACGTCGTACCGCATGCAGTTCTATTACCATCCGTCCATGTCGGAAGGGGAAGCCGACGCCGCGGCCTTCCAAAGCCTCCTCCGCCGCTTCCGCATACTTCGGCGGGTGCATGAGTACTGCACCGTGGCATTGGGCACAATCTTGCGCGTCGAAAAGTCTGAGAAGCACCACAGCTTGGAAGTCGAGACCAAAGACCATCGAAGGTTCCATCTGTCGTTCCATGGCCAGCCCGAAATCCTCGTCAAGGTGCACGAGCTGCTCATGTCGTACGCGTTCCCGTCGTCGTTCGAGTACGTGTTTGCATTTTGCCATCGGCTGCCGACCAACATGACACTTCACGACTCCACGGCGTACGCGGCGGAGCGCCGTGCCGACGAGTGTCTTCCGCTGCAGTGGGATTGGGATGTGTATGCTCCCCAAGCAGAATGGCGCCGCCAGGTCCGTCCGTCCCGTGGCCTTTGGCTGATCAAAACAGAACGACGAGATATGCGTTTGACCAAGTGTGTTTGTATGTATCCAGGGGCTGTTGGACAACCCGCAATGGCGCATCTCAAACATCAACCAAGGGTATGCGCTCATCCCGAGCTATCCGTCGCAGCTGCTCGTGCCCGCAACTGTCCCGGACGAGGTTGGCTAGAACAATACGCATCAGCATTCGTTCCATGTTGATGGATGTCGTGCTGGTGGAAAGGTGCTGTCGGAAGCGTCGAGTTTCAGAAGCATCGGTCGGATTCCGTGTGTGACATGGGTCCACCGCGGGAATGGCGCGTCCTTATCACGGTCAAGTCAGCCCAAGGTAATGTGTACGTTGTTGGATCGTGTTCATGCACCTAGACGACAACAACAACTGGAGACTGACTCTATCTAGATTGGCATGTCGAATGCAATTTCATTGGCGGACGAAGACCTTGTCGCAGCAATTGCAAATGCAAACGCACCCAACCAAACCATCCACATCATTGACTGCCGCCCCATGTCCAGCGCCATGGTATGTACTGTACATCGTCACACATCTTTCGTTGTCACTTGATTCTGGTGTCCACATCCATAGGCGAATCGAGCCAAGGGATACGGCGTTGAAAGCTCTCTGCGATACAAGCAAGCCACGGTCGAGTTTATGAACATCCCCAACATCCACACGATGCGGGACAGGTACATAACTTCGTCGTACTCGAACCAACCACGTTCGATTGTACAGTGCCAAGAAGCTCAAACACTTGTCACTGTCGCTCACATGTGACAACCTCAACTGGTACGCCGACGTGGAAGAAACCAAGTGGCTATACTATCTCCGGTTGACCCTCAAGGCGACGCTGCACGTGGTGGACCTCATGCACGTCCAGAGCGCGTCCGTGTTGATCCACTGCAGCCACGGATGGGACCGCACGTCGCAACTGGTCGCGCTCGCGCAGCTGTGCTTGGACCCGTACTTCCGGACCATCCAAGGGTTTCAAGTGCTTGTGGAGAAGGATTTCCTCGCGTTTGGCCATCCGTTTCAGATGCGCCTCGCAAATGGGGCTAAACATACAGGCGACTACTCGCCCATCTTTCTTCAGGTATTGCCTCCCTGTACACTTACAACACACTCGACTGATGGGTTTGTGTTGTAGTTTCTAGATTGCGTGTGGCAGCTGCAGCAGCAATACCCGTCGTTCTTTGAGTACGTACTAGTACGGGGGATGCTCCATGGACCATACATACTATTGCCTTTCTTTTACTCAACATTTGGACTTTTGTGGGGTGGTTCGCCAAATCTATTGATCGATTGGTTGGTTCTTTGTAAATACTGACTTTTGCTATATGGTCGTCTCGTATCACACTAATTCAAGTCACACACTAATTCGTGGTTGCTTTGGTCGAAGAGTGGATAATTTGATTGGCTATTTAATTCGTGTTATGGGTTTTGATTGGTCAATCGGTTGTCTGTCTATTTGGTGCTGCTCATTTGATTGAGCACTCCACTCCAATTTCAAATCGACTTGACAATATAGAAATATGTGTGTTGTGGGTATGATGTAGATTCAACCAAGGCCTCCTGTGTCTCTTGGCGGACGAGCTGTACTCGTGTCGATTTGGAACGTTTTTGCTCAGCACGCAGCAAGAGCGGGAAGCGCTGCGACTGCGGGACACTACCACCAGCATATGGACATATCTCAACGGATACCGCGGCGTGCTCGAGAACCGCACGTTCGTCGCCGACCAAGTGCTGCTGCCCACCCAGTCCAGCCTCTTGCGCGGTGTCACAGTACGTGTCACACATGACCGTATACTTGTACTGGTATTTTACATGGGATGTAGGTGTGGCCCCATGTATTTCTGCGATGGAGCGCGCAAGCCTCGGCGGTGGACATCCCGTGTGCCAACAGTCAAGTTTTCGTCGACAACGAACTGCGGCAACCTAGTTGGCGCCTCTCCCACAGCATCCTGTCCTTGTTGGCCGAGCTCAATCCCCCCAAGCACTAACTAGCAGTGACATAGCCGCATCTTGAACACCACATTATTGTGACTGACGGTGGACAATACGAATTAATCACACACAACGATCCGTTTGTGTCTATCCCTTGGTCGGGCTCGGCGCAGTTGTCTTCGAAGGCGTCGAGTGCTGAGCCATGGTCTTCTCCGACACTGGTTCCACAGGAGCTTCCACGGGAACTTTCGCGCTGGCTGCTTTGTCCACACTCCGCCGCTTGGACTTACCGCCTCGCCGCGCAGAGTTTTCATCATCGTACGCGTCAAAATCGTCGTCGTATTCGTCGGCGACTTCTGTGGCATCTGGATTTGTCTTGGCAGTGTCTTGGATCTCTGGCATGAGGTCTTCGATAGAATCGCGGCGAAGAAGTGTTGGAGGTAGACGTTGGTCCTTCTTGGGAGGCGTGGCAGTGGCACTGGTCGCCAAGGCTGGACCCAACGACGGACCGCCACCAGTGTCGTTCGTGGGGGTAACACCTTCTTTAGGTGAAGCCGCCTTGGTTCCTTCCCCCCCATTTCCCGATACGCGATCGATTGTCTTTGCTTCCACGTCGCATTTCTCAGTTGTTTTTAGTGGTGGTGCTGGTTGGGGGGTTGATAGCGGGGACACTAGTGTAACGCCTCCCTTGACGTCGGCCCCCTTTGCCTCCCCCTTTGCATCGTGAACATCCTTGGTTCCTGGAGGCTGCAATGCTTTGGCCTGGGACGACATGCTACCAGGCGGATTGGACACACTCGGGGGGGTATCCTTTCTGTCGTGAGGGCCAACAGTGTCAACGGACTTGGCATCTTCAATGGGGATGCTAGACAACTTTGGGCTAGGCGTTGTCGCATATCCTCTTTTGGAATCCTCAAGAGGCGTAGCATTCCTATCCTGGTGATTTCTTGCGCTGGAAAGGGTATCACTGGACGATCGAGGGGGTACTCCGTCGGAGGTGCCTTGCTTTGTCTGTGGGTCGCGCCCCTTGTAGGGCGACTGCTGGTGTTGGTTTTGTATCCACTGCAACAGTTGATTCTGGATATCACCAGGGGTGGTGTAGTTGCCATAATCCAAATCTACATGTATCGCTCAACTATACAACAAAAAGGTTGTACATCCTATGTCGAACCTTTGCCAAACGCTGCTTTGTACAACCCCGAGAGGTAGTCGGTAGAACCCGTCGTCGGTCGGGGATGCAGCGTCGAATCTGCACCTATGACATGATGATCACGATATGAACACTCATACGCCTGGAACCTTCAATTTGGACCTACCTCCGGCCAATTTGAGCACGCTCTGGTACTTCTCTAGCTGGTCTTGGAGCTCGGCGAGCTCGTCCTCTTTGTTATTCATACGATCCGTGACCCACACTGTACACATCGGGACACCCATGATCTTCCATGATCATCCTCGTGGCCATAGATAATAAACATGACTAGAAATACAGTCATACCATAACCATCGCGAATCCGCTCGATTTCTTGCTCCTTTTCCGCGTTTTCGACAAACAATTGCTCCTCCTTTTGACGAGCCGAGTCGCGTTCGTCCGTAACGACTTGGAGTTGCAGCTGCAGTTCTTCTTCTTGCTCGACAAGTTGCTTGCGCTCTTTCTGGAGGGTTTCCACTTCGAGGGCAAACTCGGCCTGCTTGGCCTCGAACACCTTGACCTTTTCCTCCACGGACGCGTACTTGGCTTCGAGGCGCTCGTTGTCGGCTTGCAGACGGACCTGCTGCGCTTGCATTTGGAACACGCGCTTTTCGCTTTCCACGGCTTCGTCATGCAGGCGTTTGACCTCGACATGTGTCGACTCCACGCCGCGTTGCTTGGCATTCTCCCTACCCATCATACATGCATCATGATCATTATCTACTTCTTCTGTACAACGGATGGATGGATGGATGGATTCCATTCCCATACATGTCTGCTTGCAACGCCAGCGTGTGGGCGACGGCTTTTTGCAGCTGGGCGTCGATGTCCCGGTGTTTATTGGTGGCTTCAGCCAACGACGCTTGGGCGGCGTCGAGCTGGGCGTGGGATTCCCCCAATTGTGTCTTGAGCTTGGCTTCCAACGCTTCCAGCGCCTCGTCCTTGGACGTGAGTGCCGTCCGCGCTAGAGCCAGCTGCGTTTGCAATTCATCACGCTCCACGAGACCGTCCGCCGCGGCCTTTTCACTGCGTTGCAACGACCGCTTGGTCTCGTCGAGCTGAATCGTCACTGATTGCAAATCCGCAGACAACGTCGCCAGCTTGGAATCGGTCGCGCCTTCTATAGCGCTCTTCGATGTGAGTTGGCCCCGCAACGTCTCGATCAGCTTTTCCAGCTCGGCTTTCGACTACCTCGGCCGTATTGAAAACAGCTCAAATAGGAGGGTAGGAACTGGACTATGTTGACCGTACCTGCCCCATGGACTTCAATTGGTCCGACACTTGGACGTGTTGTTGCTTCCACGAAGTAGCTTCCTTCGTAGCGTCGTGAAACTGACTCGTTATCGCATCCAAGCTGGCTTTGGTCTTTTTCTGCTGCTCTTCCAGCGACGTGCACTTGACCGTGGCGGCGTCCCACTTGGCGGTCGTGGCCGTCAGTTGCTTGTCCACGTCCGCCTTGTCTGCTTTGCACTTGTCCAGTGCTTTGTTGGACCCTTCTAGCTCTGCTTTTAACGCGGCAACTTGGCTCTTCCACGTGTCAATCTAGTCACTTGTCGCGTCATACCCACCCAAATCCAACTTCGTTGTACCTCGACGAGCACATGCTTGAGCTCGGCTTGTTTTTCGCGCTGGACATCCTTGGCCTTTTTCCACTTGACTCGCGCTTCGTCCAAGATGAGCTCGCCGGCGGTAAACAACGTTGTCAAGAGACCCAGGTAGTGCACCCCCTCGGCTTGCACGTCGGCGAGCGTGTCGTCCTTCTCGGTGAGTTTGAACCCCAGCACTTCGCAGCGCATGGCCGGTGCCACGTTCCACTTTGTCGGCACAAACTTGACGTAGCGGGCGACCGTCGGCTGCGGCAACTTGGTCGCCACGGCCGTAAACGCGTCGGCACTTCCAACGTTTGACCCATTCCACGGTACTTTGGTCCACGTGTCGCCGTCGACGCTGCATTCCACGTCACAGTCCGTCACCCAAGCCTGTTGGGTTTCCACGGGAGGTGGCAGCGTGGCGGCAGCGGCGGCATCTGCGACGTGGTTTGTCTCCTCCGGCAACGTCGCCGCTAAGTGTCGGATAGCGCCCAAGCAAAACAGCGCGAGAAACTGCATCGTTTGGTCGGGCTCTTTGCCGGCCAATATGTTGGACTCGGTGGCTTTGATCTCGACTACGCCGTGAAAGCTACGACAGTTATTTCAGTAAGAATCACATACATAAAGGGGTTGGTTTGGAAGTCACAGACCTGGATGCGACAAGGTGCAACACCTTGACCAGGTACTCGGACTTGTCCTTCTTGTCTGTGAGCTGCGAGTAGTCTTTTTCCTTGTCTGTAAACAACGATTGACCATATGCTGTGTTTGCCACCACGAGGGTGATCACGTCATGCAAGAACCGGACCGGAGGTCGACTAAACAACTTGGTGGGAACTTGCGCCGTTTTCAATAGCCCCGTCCACGACAAGATGTGTCTACATCACATGGTGGTTTACGTCACTTTGTAGTTTCAAGTATATTAATATTCAGATTGTTGTGTTAGTTCTTCTAACTATAAAACTGGAGCGACATGGAGAGTAAAGCATCGACAACACAACCAAATAAATGTACACAAGAATCATCGGCAGAAGGATTGAGCCAATCAAACAATCATCAACATCGAATTAGTGTGAATCCAATCAAAGGACAATTTTTTACATACAAACTTCAGGACACACGAATCGATCGATGATGAATTTGGCAATGCAGTACAGTGGTCCAAATTTGAAGGACAATATCCCACCACGAATTATAGGGATAGGTCGGGACGTACTTGGCAATGTCGTACGTTTGCTGGTGGTCTCCTGTGACCGCCACTGGGTCGTACAGCTTGGCTAGCATGTCCATGTTGGTTTTGGTCAGCACCAGCGGGGCGTTACTGAGCACACTCGACCCCCCGACGACCCCCCCCTGGATCAGAACCGACTCGACCAACTTGAACCCACCCAAATCGACTTTTAACCATGGCGTGGCGTCCTCTGGTGCTGCGATCCAGCAATTCGGGCCGTTCAGTCGCGCGCGCTTGGCATCTCCACTGGATGCAGACAGCTTGTCGTCGCCCAGCACCTTGGCTTCCACACCCAGCGCATGCACGTCGCCCTTGGGAATCTGAACGCGCGGCGCCTCCGATTTGGCTGCCACGGCCAACTTGGCGCACGTGTCCATGGCGCCCGTCAACGACTTGGTCGCGAGCATCCGCGCTTTCTTTCGGTTGTCGTCCAAGTGCGGGCTGTCGATTTGAGTTTGCAGTTCGGATACCATCAGCATCGACGCCTCTGTAAACTACGTACGACACATCAATGATCCATGAGGTGGCACGCGCACACAAGACAGGGCTGGAATTCAAGTGTGCGCGACATACAGGAGAACGTACGTTGAGTATTCGTTTGCGCTCTGTCTTGAGCGTGGTGACCAGCGCCGCCCGGTACATTTGCAGCATCGACCGCGTAATCGCCAGCGCCTTGTCGCGGTCTTCGAGCACTTGCTTGAGCTCTTTCGTGGACGGCGCCGGCGCCAGTTTGTCGCACTCGTCGCACACGGCGTCGATCAGAGTGCTCGTGTGCCGCAGCAACTCGCTCTCCAACGCCATCATCTTGGCACTTTCGTCCTGGATGTTTTTCAGTTTTGTGCACAGCTGCGACGCTGTCACATGTGACGACGACGCGCCGTCGTCCGGCTCGTCACTTCCGCCTTGCGCCGCCTTCCACGCCGCCACGTCCTTGTCCAGCGAGTCTTTGAACACACAAATCAGCGTCCGAGCGTCCTTCACGTCTTGGTCCAACGCCTACACTCGTAGTACAAATGACATGAACATCTCAGAGTTTCATGGACATAACCCCAACACTCGCACGTCGAGTAGATCTTGGAAGGATAAATATATAACTTGTATATATCTAGTACAATTTCGATAAATATGTAGTACATCGTATGTGGATAAAGATATATATATATATATATGTAGAGTGATATATTTTTCGGTGCGATGTTTTCAGCCACAAAAAGTACTACTCGACCAAGTCGGACCCGATACATTATATATATATTTGGAGATACATAAATATTAATCGTTTCCAGTAATTGACCGCAGCAGGAATATATATAAGTACCTTGACTTTGGTGGTCATGCCAATCCACGCGTCGTCGCCAACGTCCAGCTCCCGCGTGGCGCGGATGGCGAGCTCAATGTCGGCTTTGGCTTCGAGCAACTTCCACTTTTTGATCTTTTCCTCCTGGGTCTTTTGGTCGGCCCGGGCGCGCTCCTTGGCAAGTTTTTTGCGTTCCATCTCGTGCTGCTTGCTCAATTTGGCCTTGTCCTCCCACGTCTGCATGCGCACGGCGTCGATTTCCTGGATCTGCTTCTCGTACTTGGCCACGATCTCGTTCTTCTCCCGCGGGTCCAAGCCGCTCTCGGCCTGCTCGCCGAGCTTCTTTTTGAGCGCGGCGATCTCCTCGCTCAGCTGCGAGATCTGCGACGCCTCTTCGTTCTTCTTGGCGTTCACTTTGATCGACTTGGCGCGACTCGCGTATTTTAGCGTGCCTAGCGTCTCAATAAAGTTGATGTTGGCTGGCGACAGCGTCGCGAGCATCGAGCACAGACTGTTGCCGCCCAGCGATTCCTACACATGTAGTATATAGTACATCCATCCACCTTGTCGTCAGCAAAATTTATATATATATATACATATTTAATGGGTGAAGAAAAGGAATTGGCTTGTATATTTATTTATACGTGGAAAAAATCTATGAAACTACATGTATATATATATAGAAATATACATTCGAATGGTCATGCAACGGGGAATCACTATTCATAAACACATGCACGGAAACCCCCCAGTGTATTCCGCAACATAGACCCATTACTGTACTACGTACTACGTAGTACTAGTATATATCAATATAATTATATCAATGATCCATGCTAAACGACATGTATACATAAGCAAATATATATATCATATCAATATATAGAATAGGTCTATACAAAACCATTGGGAACGAAAGATATTTATATATACATACACGATCCACGCCAATGTATATCATTTGTGTTGGAGTAGTAAGACGTACCTGCAGCACGCGCGTGAGCTTGGAGTTTCGGTACGGAATGAACGACTTTTTGCCGGTCCGGGCGTCTTCCACGAGCGCGTTGATGACGTTTCCAAGTGCACTGAGCGACTTGTTGATGTTGGCGCCTTCTTTGAGCCGCGTGCCGACGGCGCCCGTACCCGCCGCGCGCTCCGAGCCGGCCAAGTCGACGAGATTCACCTTGGCAAACACGTTCTTGGACTCGTCGCTCGAGTCTTTTTGGTGGATCTTGATGACGAAGATCGAGTGCGACCGACTGCTCTCCGAGTTCATGTTGGTGTACCCGACCGTGCGATTCGATGCGCCGAGGGTCATGAGCTCGATCACTTCTTCGCGGGACTCGACCACGCGCTCCTGCAAGTCTTTCACGTAAATCCCCAGCACACTATGCTCCTTGATTTCAAGTCCCTTGTTCTTCTTGTCTTTGGCCGAGCTACATGGTGACAACAGGTAATAGATAGACAATGGTGACGAAGATAGACAATGGTGACGACAGATATTGGTGACGATATATATTGGTGACGAAGATAGATAATAATGACGACAGATATTGGTGATGATAGATAGTGGTGACAATAGATAATCGTGATGATAGACAATGGTGACGATAGATAGTGGTGACAATAGATAATAGTTACGATAGATAATGGTGACGACAACAACGACGAAGGGTATATATATATTGATATTTATTTACCTTGAATCCAACAAGTCGTAGATGATTTCGTTGTAAATTTCAAAAAACGAGCACTCGACCAAAAACAATTTGTTGGGGTCGTTTGCTTTCTCGACCTACATGGAAGAGATGTGTCAAGAAGAAGAGACGGCAATGCGTGAAGATAGTTAACGTGGCAAAGCACTGCGTACCTGGATCTTCTCAAACAAGGCTTTGTTCATGCGAGGAATCAACCCTTCCATGGCTTCGTTGCCGGCGAACCCTGTCATGCTGAATGTCTTGCCGCTTCCCGTTTGACCATACGCAAAGATCGTGCCGTTGTACCCGCCAAATGCGCGCTCCAGCACGGGTCGACCAAAGTCTTCGTACACGCATCGCTGTTCCGTGTCGATGCCGTAGACGAGGTCGAACCCAAATCTACATGATCAAGATGCGGATCACATGATGGCGGGGATGGTGGAGCGCATTGCAAGCCATTCGACTTGACGGACGTACTCGTGCACTTCGTCCTTGTTCTCTGGATTCGTGAGCACTGCATTTCCATTCTTGCACTATACCCATCGTCAACGTGTGGTCGGACCGATGGATCACGTACCACAAAGCACGACTGCGCCTGCTCTCTTATCTCTTTCTCGCTCATGGGCCGACATCGCACCGCCACGCGTATGTTCTCCGCTTCCGCCGACATGATGGTCGAAGCGCCGCTCTGTGGCTTCGGTTACACAAAGTGTAGCAACTGTTCAAGGCTAAATGCACTACGTCCATTGGCTAAAAGATTTGACCTCAGTCATTTTGTAACCAATCAAGCCGAATAGCACATATTTCAACTGTCCATATCTCCATAAAACCGTCCTCCAATTTGTTGCCTGACAGTACGTCCACGTGCGATATTGACTTTACTTATCTTCCTTCATTGAATATATATATATATATATACTAGTATATATAACCATGTTATGTAGCACCTACTCCCATACAAGTCTAGCCCGACTACACTAGTACACGACAAGGACATTTGCATTCGATTCATTTTCTGATCGTTGAGTTTACGTATGGGGTGGTGCACTCAACGCCTCGGCTGCTTCGACGGCGCGCAGCACGTTTTGCCATCGGTCGGCAGGGGTCAGGGCATGGAGCGCCTCCGCATCGTCCTTGGCATGGGGCACACGGTCGGCCACGGCTTCCAATCGGCGCAACAGCGTGACTTGGCGAGGAGTGAGCACCGCACGCTCGACGACCGACTGGGTCTGCCGACGCGCCACCAACGTGTGCACATGCGCTTCCTGCAGCGGCGTCAACGGCAGCAGCGCCACGAGGGGGAGCTTCGATCGCAAGTGGTACTTGGTTTCGGTGTACGATACCGTCGAAAGCACCTTTAACGCGTCGTGGGGGGCTCGTCGGTCGCGGATGTTGGCTGCCTTCTCGTGTTGGGCGGTCTGCAACTGGGCGTCCGTGTGCACCATGGGCTCGAGTCCGGCCGACGCGGCCGCGTGAAGCAAGTCATGGTACGAGAGCACGTTCTCATCATAGTCCACTTGCACGACCTCGACACCGTCGATCCATCCAGGCAGCGTCGACAAGACGCCATCGATCCCGCCAAGGACAGTTTCCCCCGCCCAGTAGCATTCCATGACAAACGTCGTGGACGCCACCGACGCTTTTCTCACCGCCACGACACGATGGTCGGCATCTCGGACCACATGCAACTGCTGCGCAATGGCAACGTAGTCGACCCATGATGGCACGGGACGTTGGGACACGATCAACGCTTCCAGGACTTGCAAGAGGACACCACGAAGGTCGTAGACACCGTCGATTCGTGGAATGAGGTCAGTTTGGGAAACGGGATCCAACACGTGGACGACAGGGTTGTTCCAGGTCGGTTCGTTGAATTGCTTCAACGCTGCCACGTCAGAAGGTTCTTGCGAGTTGTTGTGGATGACCACGGGAGTGAACACAGTTTCGAGCAATTCGACAACCAACGGGTCCAGGAGAACATTGTCCCCATAGTCCGTACACGTGTGGCAGCCGGGAATCTCTTGGAACTGAAGAAAGACGGGCTTTTCGTTGTCGGCAACGTCCGACACGGATCGCAAAAAGTTCACGTTCCCAAGTTCTTGGGGGTTTGACTCGGGCAATCGATAAAATCGCACGGCCGAGTCGACTTCGGCAGCCGTCGCTTCTGGTGTAAGGTCATTCACTGGAGATGCTAAGGATTTTGGACCACAGCCTCCGTCGATGCCACAGGTCGAAGAAGCGGATGGTGCACTCAGCGATAACGCTGCCAGTAGTTCACGGACTGAACTCATGATGGGTTGATTAAAGAAATTGGAAAGTGAGCAAAACAGTGGGCATTTCAACTTCATGAACTTCTATCATTGGTCATAAATCACTGTATTTGGCCAATGATTTGCTCGTTCAAGTCCGAGTCATGTGTGAAATAATTCGAATTCGGCAAGCTGATTGGTTAAATAAGGTACTTGATTGGTTAATTTTGCAAAGCGCAAGTGGATAAATTGTCTCAATCACGATGCTGTATGCCAATGTGCCCGACGAACTTACCCACAGCGGAGGATTCGCTAGACCACGGCGGCATACCCTCCCAGGCGCAAGGTCTACCTTCCTTCAGCCACGTCAAGGCAGCAACAACTTCTTCCGTCTCCTGGCAAGCTCGTCGAGAGGACGAGGATCGCAAGAGTTGAACGTGGTGCTACTTCGCGCGGCCGCCACAGTCGTAGGCCATACGTTAGGATACCTCTATCGCACAGGTCTCTTGTATCGATATGGCAAGCACGCAGCCATGGGCTTGGTGGGCGTTCCAGCCCTTCTCTTTGGCGGTGTCCTCCTCGCGTACACCGAGCGCATGCCCATCTCGAATCGATCGCACTTTGTCTTTCTGTCGCATGACGACGAACAAGCCTTGGCCTATGAGGCGGTGGCCAATATCTTGGCCGAAGAAGGCAACATGTGCTTGAAACGTGGCGATCCAGTCTAAGACGCCGTGCTCGAGGTCACGCAGCATCTCGCAGCGATATGCGAGGACCAACACCTCTAGTCATCGTCAACTTCGTTCACCCTGCATGTGATTGACTCGCCCATTGCCAATGCATTCGTCGTGCCCAATGGAGGCGACCTTCGTCTACAGGGGCATCTTACCCATCGCCAAAACGTACGGCGGTCTCGCATGCGTCTTAGGCCACGAAATGGCGCGCGCGATGGCCCTCCACAGCGCCGAAAAATTTGGGTTCTTTGACTTGGTCCTGGTCTTGCATGACTTTCTACGGGGGGTTTCGGGCGGCACCAGCGACGTGGGGGGACGTGGTTGGAAGGCTGCGTTGATGGAGTTCCTGCTGGTCACAGTGTTCCAGGTGGTCGTGCCACTGGCATTTTCCCGACGGATGGAGGGGAAAGCCGATTACATGGGCATGGTGTTGGCGGTGCGGACTGGGTACGACCCCCGCGAAGCGTCGCCGCTGTGGAAGCGGATGATGGACGCGACGATGGAGACGCCACCGAGTCGAGAGAGTGATCTCCACGTGGCAGCCCCTGAGGCGTTCTTGGGCGATTTACTGTCAACCCACCCGAGCAGTCAAAGTCGCATTCACGACCTGTACGAGTATGCAACGACGATCCTATGGGAGTTTCAACTCGCGACGGACAAGTTGGCGTTCGCTCAAGTGATGCGGGATTCGACCGCGCTGTTACCGTTGATATCGACCGCCTAGAAGAGGGTCGTGACGAACGATGAGGGGCAAGCGGTGGATCCAGGATGGGAGGTCAAGAGCGAACTCGCGCGTCGGAACGCGTGCTTGATGGGCGGCGACAAGGGTCACGCGATTCGAGCGTTATTGGAAGACCCATTCGTTACGTAGCGATGCAAAAGCGAAAACTCAAACGAATATATGCCCACGTATTTGCGGTGTAGAGTAAACGACTAAGATGCGTAGTGTGAATATGTAGAGACATGGACGGCATGTAGAAGTGTTGGAAATTGGCATGAAAGGAGCTTTAAAGGCGGCGGAAAAAGTATCTTTTGCGATACAGAAGTACACATCCGTGGCTGGAAATGTCCACGTGCATGAGCAACGCATTGGTACAAACAATAATGCTGGTGTTAGCGAACTAACGTTACTACTCGAGTAGTAGGTACCTTTCTTATATGCTATCGTGCAAGTTGTATGACAGCTACGTTGACTCGTGGCCGGTGTGTCCATTGCAAACGAAGTTGCTGTCGCATAATCGAGTACGATGTGGCGGTGTGCTGTGGATGTCCATGCCACAGACGTGGTGGACACGGAACTACTGAATGTACCTACACTTTAAGCATTATCACTTGTACATATTCCTAAATATAGCCGAGCATGTCGTAATTCGACAACGTGAGTTGGGCTGCGGTGGATCTAGCCATGGAGAAGACAGTGGCAGTGCAAGATGCACAAACGGGTACTTGATGCACCACGAACATGCGCTTAATGCTTATGCTCGTGTTGGCGGCAGGGGAATGGCTCCAAGTGACATTGCCCACACTGGGTAACCCTAACACGATCGGTGCCGACGACGAGGAACACGGCGATGATGATTTCAACCCTGCTGCGACCGCGACGTCGTCGTCGTTGACGTACGAGATGGCAGGGATGTTCACGCCGTATGCCGTGGGCAAACAAGGTCCGACACAATCCACGAGGAAACTTGGCACGTCGGTGGGATGGGAGCAGAAGTGCGAACGTCATCGCCAGGTATAAAACAACAACCTTTTCTTTACCGGTGTTTTGATCAAGACCCGACACAGAAACACGGGCAGCAGGAACGCTCGTCGTTGCATGGACTGCAGCGGCAACTGGCGAATCCGTCCTTGTCAATCAACGACAGACGGCGCGTGGAAGTGCAACTCGTGGAAACGTTGAAGGGGATGTACAAGCGACAGCAAGAGGCACTCATCAACGACGAGATTGAACGGGAGCAGAAACGGTGTATGTCCATGCGCTTGGAACAGTCCGATATGGGCAAGGCGCGACTGAAGCGACAATTCCATAGCGAGCGCGAGCAGTATCGTGGACAGATCGAACGTATCAAGGAAGAATGCAGCATGGCCTTGGCCGCCACCATGGCCAAGTTTAACATGCTCAGATAGACAGGCCTTGACTATATACATCTGTGACCTTTCGGCAGGTCGTGATTGAAGATCTTCAATACGGATACAATTATCCGGATATGGAAAATACTCGAACAGACATACAAATATCAAGTACAATACAACGAGTTTGTATGGTCCCGTTTCTAACAGGGTGGTGGAAGTCTCAAATCATTTTGAAATCTACCACATTCAGGCAAGATGACCGCAATTGACTTGACCACCGACGGCGGCGTGACGAAGGAAATCCTCACGGAAGGTTCCGGCGACCTTCCGCCCAAGGGATATGAGATTCGAGGTAAGACTGTCATCATTGCGAGCAACATGAATGATTGATATTCATGGCAAATGGTGTAGCTCATTACACGGGGACGTTGCTGGACGGGTCGAAATTTGACAGTTCGCGCGACCGCAACCAAGTATTTACGTTCGTGTTGGGCAAGGGCAACGTGATCAAGGCATGGGACTTGGGATTTGCCACGATGAAGGTCGGCGAACGCGCAATCCTCACCTGCGCCCCCGAATACGCGTACGGTGCGTCAGGCAGCCCACCGAAAATCCCCGCCAACGCGACCTTAAAATTTGACGTGGAATTGCTTGGTTTTTCCCCCAAGAAGAAGGAGTTGTGGGAAATGAGCGTCGACGAAAAACTCAAGGAAGCGGAAACGTCCAAGCAACAGGGCACGGCGTTCTTCAAGGCCGGCAAGTACGAGCAAGCGAACGACGCGTACTTGGAAGGCGTGAAGTACACGGAAAAAGACCACGAGTCGTCCGAGGACGAGAAGAGTCCGCTCAAGGACGTGCAAACGGTGCTGTACCTCAACAGTGCCATGGCGTTGCTGAAGGCCCAAGACTACGCCGGTGCCGCGAGGTCTGCGTCCAAGGCTTTGAAGAACGACAAGAACAACGTCAAGGCATTGTACCGTCGTGGTGTTGCCTTGCTCCACGGGAACGACTTGGACCGCGCGAAGGAGGACTTGACCGCTGCCGCCAAGTTGGACCCGCAGAACCGCGACGTGCGTCGGGAACTAGTCGTGTTGAAGGAAAAGCTGGCCGAGGCCAAAGTGGTTCAAAAGGGCGTGTACGGCGGCTTGTTCAACAAGGTGTCAATCTACACGGACAAGGAAGTCGTGTTCAAGAACATCTCGATCGACGACGCGGACGACGAAGGCAATCCGTTTGTGTGGTTTGACATCACAATTGACGGCGAGTTGGTTGGGCGCATCCACTTTCAACTGTATGCGAACGTCGTGCCCAAGACGGCCGAAAACTTCCGCGCGCTGTGCACGGGCGAACACACGAGCAAGACGTCGGGCCAGCAGCTGACGTTCAAGGGCTCGTCGTTCCACCGCGTGATCAAGAACTTTATGTTGCAAGGCGGGGACTTCACGCGCGGCGACGGCACCGGGGGCGAAAGCATTTACGGCGAGAAGTTTGCCGACGAAAACTTCAAGATCCACCATACCCAGGCGGGGCTGCTGTCCATGGCGAACGCCGGTCCCGGCACGAACGGCTCGCAATTCTTCATCACGACGGTCGAGACGCCGCATTTGGACGGCAAGCACGTTGTGTTTGGTCGTGTGATGGATGGCATGGACGTTGTCAAGAAGATCGAAGCGCTCGAGACGGATGCCGGCGACAAGCCCAAGGTCCCTGTCATCATCTCGGACTGCGGAGTGTTCAAGGTAGAAGAATAAAGCGTAATTATGGTCGAGTGGTTGGTTCTCCATGATAAGGAACTCCTTCATACCCGAGAGACATGACGAGGATGGACGGAAGCTGTGGCGGTGGCGGCGGCTGTGATTCTGCTTCGATCTGGCGGCATTCTGTTTTGCCAACAGCCAATGAAAACGAGGCATTTCCATGACAAGTAATTTTATTGGTTGAAATATTCATAGTGTGGTTGTGGTGCGGTTGTGACCATAGTAAACTCAAGTGGAAACCGCGACCATACAAATATCAAGTGACTCCAATCTGCGTGGGATCTTCGTGGACATACAAAATGGAGGTGAAAACAGTCACTCTGGTGAAATTGACTTGTTCGATATTCGACGCTGGATTCGAAGAACACAACCTCGACGCTCCAAGGGTTCCTTCCACACTCCTATCATCACTCCCCCTCACCTCGACCGATGCGTACGTCTGAAGCATGGCATCGTGTGAGCCTAATAAATAAATAGTATATGTGTATGCACAGGTTACCTCTACTGCAGTATCTTCTCATTTGCAGGCTGCATGTTCCTGGTAAGTACATCCTTGTGTCAACCAACGGACGTGGCGCGACCGCACTCACGTCCTCTCATTGTCCATTGCAGCTGTGTATGGGGGCGTTGCTTCGCCTGCAGCCTGAATACCTCCCCAAGGCCCATACACCCAAGTCGTCTGCCAACTCATGCTTCGTGTCAGGTACTAGTTCCTGCACCGGCATGCGAGGATTATTGACGAGTTGTTGTTGTAGCGGGGTTGTATGCAGGTGTGTTTCTCGGGTCTTTGATCCTGTGGCGCCGCGAGCATCATGGAAAAGGCAGCAGCATTGGCGGCTTCAAGGACGTGGCGCCGTTCGAGTTGTTTGGCACGACGTTGATTTACGACGACATTGAAGACACGGAGGAGGTGGAGCCTCTGGTGGCGGCGGACACGGCCAGTCTGAAAAAAGCCATCCAGCAACAACGTCGGGTGCCGAGTAGTCCGTCGATCCAGCAGCTGTAGACCAAAAAGTACGAGTATATTTAGACACACGTTCATTAGTATATGTAGTTTTCCTCCAGACATATCGCTACAGTAGTCGTCCATCCGACGGAAGGCATTGGCATCTTGGCCACCATAGTAGCGACTACGACATGCTGACGAAATGCGATGGCTACGACGTAGCCGATGCACTCGACATGACGTCATCCATGTAGTCGTCAATAGCCAGTCGGATTTCCCTACTCCATTATCGAGTTAGAATCTTAGAGCCCGTATTCAACATCGAACGCACTCGATCTGAAGCAACGAGTCGAGCAGGCCATAGATCAGACGCTTCTCGAACGGCACCGATTGAATCGCAGGTGGTTGCGGGTCCTGCAGCCACGCCGTGAAGATCACCAGAGGACCGTTCGCCGCCAAAAACGCGGCGACCGCGTCGCTTCGCCACGCCGATGTCGTGGGGATGGTCTACATGTCGTCTCCATCAGAGGGTTTCTTTTGTCCAGATGTGTCTCTTCGTACCGTGGCAAACGTGTAGGACGAGCGCGGAAAGCTGTCCGTGTCGCGCGTCCTACAAATGTGTGGTTGAGATTCCAGCGGCGGCATATGTTTGGGCGAGAGTGCTACCAGCATGCTTCGTCGCGTAAGATGGCGTAGAGCTGTAGGATGGCTTTAATGTACACGGAGTGTGCTGCGGGATGCTAGACAGTGATGGTGAGTCCGGGACAGAAGGAACATGGTGTCGTACGTCGATGAGATTCACGGTGCAGAACCATCCAGGGAAGCTTGGCCCTGTCAGTCCGATGCTGCTCGCGACCTTGATCAGCGCTGCATCCGACACTGTCGTCTTGACCGCTTCAGTCCGCGACAGCGTGTCAAGACATGCCTGGATGCTGCATGGAGAGTTGTTTATGAGTGACGATGACCAAGGCAGCAAGATTCGTTACGTTGTGGGAATGGACGACGCGTCTGCTTCGTCGTGGGCGAACGTGGAGATGATTAAGCATTCGTGTTTGTGTGTCTTCCATGCGGCCTTTTGGCACTCCTTGCTACAAAACAGCGCGGTCTTGCATTGACTGCATGTCTACGAAGTAAGGTTCACAACGACATGAGTCCACCACGGTCGGTGATCGCTCGCGGACGAGACAACACGGCACACCTTCAACGGCACGTTGTTCGGGTTCGTCTTGCACCCCAAACAGCCCGACCGAATGTTCCACACTTCACCACCATTGTCTTTCTACGAGTTGGTGGATGACTTTCCTCGCATGCAAGGTACATACAGGGGTTGTGCACGTACAAAGTGATCAATCAAGCGCTGCTCCGCTTCCGCCTTGCCCTTCTCGCAGATGTCGTCGTACGACGATGGTGGTGCACTACGGAACGAAATGTTAGCGCTGCCGTGTACCTCCATTATGCAGCACGAAGTGGCGCACCTCATGCCGTAACCTCGATTGTCAATTTGTTGGTTGCAGTTCAAATTCGTGTTTTATCCGGATGACCGGATAAACTGTGATGTCGGGAGTTTCCATATTTGAGATATTGAGATTGCGATGGCGGCAAAGTTTAGCATGGCGGGCGCGTCCAGCCTATTTGGCGCCGAAGATCACTTGGAAGCGTCGGACCGCATGGGACAAGCCATGGAGCAGCTCAAAGTGCGGGAGCAGCATGAAACCCAGCAACGCCAGCAGAAGCAGCTCGTGAAGCAACAACAACATGTTGCCAAGCTGGACGCCCAGGAAACGCAACACATCCGCGACAGTATCCGACCGGAACACTACGAAGCAGGGAACCTTCAAAAATCCCAAGCTAGTCAGGCCGCGGACGGAGACGACGACGACGAGGACGATTTCGAGGACGATTTGGATCAAGATCCCGACTTTATGCGGTACGAACAAGTCGTGTGGCCATGGAGAAGAAAGTGATGGATGCGTGAAACACATGTGTAGGCTGCGGGAAGTACGCCTCAAGCAGCTACAAGAGCAGTACAAGCTCAAGGCGGAAAACTTGGCCAAAGGCCATGGCGACTACCGGTACCCATCCCATCCCTTCTCCCCTCGGACGAATGAATGAATCGTCATGGACCCATCGTAGCGAGATCCTCCAAGACGAATTCCTCAAGGAAGTGACGTCCAGTGCCCGCGTGCTGGTGCATTTCTACCATCGCGACTTTGAGCGCTGCAAGGTCATGGACATGGTACTACTGCGTCCATCTTGACAACATTACACGAGCGAGTCATGATGTGTATATATGTCCATCTTCGTGACAGCATCTTGGCCGCATCGCCAAGCGTCACGTGGAAGTAAAGGTGCTCAAGATCGACGCGGAGAAGGCGCCATTTTTCGTCGCCAAGTTGGTCGTGCGGGTGCTGCCGACGATCATCTTGTTTGAAAACGGCATCGCCAACGATACCCGCGTCGTCGGGTTCGAAGGGCTCGCGGACGACCTGCCGCTCGGTCGCGAAGATGAATTCCCCACTGTGAACGTAATGCTGGCATGATTGTGCTCCTCAACTCGCGTCAAACTGGTTCATCGCATCCTCTCGTCATGTAGTTGGCCCGACGCCTAGCCAAGATGGGCGCGTTGAACTCGTCCGACCAAGACGAAGATGCCGAAGATCATGATGGCAGTTGTCGTCGACAGGTATTGTGCGATTTCGAGTGAAATTTCATTGTGGTGTGGTTTCTCGTTGGAATTTAAATCGATACCTCAGATGAGCTCAAAATGATTAGCCAATCAAAACCCATTTCTAAATGAAATTCAACCAATCAGATCGATTGTGGATCGGTCGGCGCGATTCCTCCCCAAATTTGTATCAAATCGACAATATTGTGTTTCTTTTACCCCAAATTTGGCTGACTTTTGTGCTGCATTGCCAAGTATAACTGAGTTTTGTATGTATAAAGGGGATTCGTATCACACTAATTGAAGTCACACACTAATTTGATTTTGTTCATCATGGTATCCTGCAATCTGATTGGCTAAATCCTTAGCCGATTCTTCTGTATTTGGATGCTTACTCGAGTTTAGAATAATACGTGTAAGATCGGCATGGACATGGCTTTGCATGTTGACAGCATCGTGTATGTAGGACAACAAGCCGAGCATCCAACAAGGCTTGAACCGAAGTTACGACGCCGATGATTAAAGCATTCGATCCATAGCAAACTTGGTTATGAATGGTGGCATAACGTTACAAAACGTTCGTGTAGCGAATAAACACGTGTTTTGGTCTGGGTAACGTTACCCGAAGGGGATTTATCGCGGAATAGCAACGAGTATGCCTTCCTCGCAGGACATTGATGTCGTCAGCGCACGCATGCACGAGTCGTGGGGGTTGTTTGCAGTCGGTGTAGGAGATCGCGCACCTTGTGGAGCTCGGTGACTACCGTGTCCACTGTACCTAACACATAGAAGGCGTTGATTGTGCAAGGATGAGAGGTGCAGAAGCACGTGATAAAATTGTCGAACCTCGATCTGCCTGGAACGTTATGTGTTGCAATGGGGGGAAGGTTGTGGTGAGGGAGGAGGTGGCTTGGATTGAAATCTCCACGCATGCACAAGGGTCGCGGTGCTTGATCGCGGCGTCCGATGCAACGGGGACGTCGACATACCAGTTGAGGTCGAGGAGATGCGGCAGCGAGGGGAAGCAGTCTGTGCTCGTGGATATGTGTCTCCACAGTTGACGGCGGTCGGGATTGACGATTTCAAGCACCAGCTGATGCAATTGGGTATTGCTCACGACAGTACGCAAAGTGTCATGAAAGGTAGACGACGCGTCCGGTGTCAACGCCGCCACCACAACTTCACGCAGCTCCTCTTGGGCTTTATCCTTCGGGGGATCACCGATGTTCCTGGCGTGTAGCAGCGCATCGAACGCGCGTTCAAACACATCGTCGACTTGTGCGCGGGATTGACACGCAAGCAGGAACGGTTCCATTAACGTTACTGTATTGTCGAGGATTGCAAAATAGGGATTTCCCAGTCGGATAATTGTTGTGGTATCCGGTTGGCCGTTACATTACGGATAAGATGAAACGGTTGCGAGAGTCGCCGCCATGTTCGTTCGTAACTTGCGCGACGACGCGACGATGAGGGTCATCTCTCTCTTCGCAATCACGGAGAACGACAAGAGACATACCAGTATCTAACGAAGGCTATTGTGTCCTTGCCGTAGCCCGACGCAGTGATCAAGTAGTCTGTACGAATGTTTGAGGATACAACTCCTGCAGTACATGTATCGCCAACAGAATCAAAGGATGGCATCACAACGAAGCAACTCGGGGACACGCCGACTTGATGGGTCATTCAATGTAGACGTTCCCAAACAAGTAGTGTGCATACGCATGATTCGACGAGCACGGTTAGTTCATGTCTAGGAGTAATGCAAGTACTGCCGTATTGTCAGCCAATCCACCCGACAAATAGCCCCATCCCATCGTTCCTTTCATGTATATCGACGTGAATTCATTTTGCTTGATATTTACAATTCCAAGTCCTTGGCGATCATCTTGCGTGCAATCGGGTGGTACGTGTCCTTGGACTCGGCAAAGATGCGGCGCGCGGCCACGGCGCCAATCTTGGACTTGTACAAGTCGCGATACAACGGCCGGACAAACTTCATGCGGCCTTGTTCCTTGAGAAACACTTCAACGTACGGCAAGATGAACGCCGCTTCCGACCGCACGCTCAGCGTTTGGTATCGCATGCGCACCTCCGAGTTCTTGGTCGACGTCAACTTGTACAATTGCCCCAGCGCTTCCAGTGTCGCAGGGTCCAGAAACCGCTGTTCCTTTACGCTCAAGTTGAGCACTCGTTCGAGGAAGACCACATACTGCGACGACGTCCAACTGTCGACGTCCTTGGCGTCGAACGCCGCGGCCGTCGCGCCCACCGCGTGCCAGCGATCCGCGAGACGTTCGGATGCGGCGCTGATGGTCGTGTCAAAGGCGGGGCGTTGGGGCATGCCAGGTCCGTAGAACCACGTCTGCCAGTCAATCGTAGCCAGTTCCGTGGCCTTGGTGGGGGTGAAATAGTCAATGAAGAACGCCTTGAACGCGTCGCTGGTCACGGTTTTGTACTTGAATTGCTGGACATATGCCTTGGCAAACAGCTCAAACTGGTCGTCGCCGACCAACTTGGACAGGTAGTAGAGAAAGTTGAAGCCCTTTTCGTACGGGACGCTCGAGAACGCGTCGTCGGGATCGCATCCGTCCAATGTTGGAACGAGTTTGGTGAATTCGTGCGCGGCGCCGTACGCGTCCACAGACGACTGCAGCGCCGTCCACCCGAGAATCGCGTCAAAGTCAAAGTGCAGTTCCGTGTAGATCTTGGCCATGATCTTGCGCTGGAGCCACATGGTCCAGCCTTCGTTGAGCCAAAAGTGCTCCCACGTCTCGTTCGTGATCAAGTTGCCCGTCCAGCTGTGCGCAATCTCATGGGCAATCACGTCCGCCAACGACCGGTCGCCGGCGATCAGCGTCGGCGTGGCAAACGTCAAGCAAGGGTTCTCCATCCCGCCAAACGGGAACGACGGCGGCAGCGACACTAGGTCGTACCGACCCCACACGTACGCCTGGCCCATGATGGTTTCGGCGTTCTTGAGGAAGTCTTCGGTTTGAGCAAACTCGTACGCGACGGCGTCCACCTGGCTCGGCTCGCTCCACACGCGGCTGCGCGGCCCGATCTCGCGGCTGTCGAGGCGCCCGACCACAAGCGCGATCAAGTACGAAGGCACGGCCACGTTTTGCTCGTAGTAGAACGTCGTGACGGGCTTGGATGCGTGGGGGGCGGGGTCCGCCGACGCCACGGCGCTCATCAAGCACGTCGCCCACGACGGCACCGTGATTGCCGCCGTGAACACGGTGGTGATGCTGGGCACATCTTGGCAAGGAAACAACGCGCGCGCGTGGACCGCTTCGGATTGCGTGAACAAGTACGGATGGGTCTTGTCGGCCGTCTGTTCCTTGGGCAGCCACTGGATCGCAGTCGTGTCTGGTGTCGTCTCGTAGTAGATGCGCGCCTTGAACGTCGAGTTGACGGCGCGGACGCTTTCAGGGAGGGGCAAGTGCAGCGCCGTGCCGAACACCGCATCTTCCACTTGGGTCGTGAGCACATGCTCGCCGTCGATCGTGGCCTTTTGGATGTACAGCGCGCGGGTGTCGAGGACGAACTCGGTCGTGGCCGCGACGACGGTAGCCGTGATTTCCACAAACCCGTGCAGCACATGGCGGTCAAAGTCCGCGGTCAACTCAAAGGCCACATGGGTGCTCTTGATGGCAGCAATGTTCGCCAAAGAATGCTTGTCCACAACCACCATGATGATCTAGCTTTGAGATGTACGACGAAGATTAAAGAATGGTGAGTGAGGGAGAATCCCTCGGTAATTCAATGAAGGGCGATGGTGTATCTACGACCACTCGAGTATGAAATCATGCAAGCATGGCTGCGACCAATAGGGCTACGACGAGATTTATACGGTTACATCCGGATACAATATGGTATATATTGAATTTTCACTCCATCATTCCGTCGTTAGTTGAAATATATACTAAATATGAGTATACTGTGTCAACCGTATTTTGGAGTTTCATCGACACCCTTTGTTCCGAGCTCAAAGTTTCATACAAATTCAAATTCGTAGTATATCGCTTAGTATCTATAGCCCAGTACTGTAGTACTACAAGATCTATGAACTTCGCTTGCGGTACCCCGTGTGATTCGCTCCTTCGTCGCCGGTGACTATTATACACCTCCATGTGCACAGTAAGTTACTAGTATGTATGTCACGTGTGTCCCAACCATCGCAGTCAAATATAGATCTCCATTCGGCAGTCATTTTAGTATTGGCGTTAGTATGGGATAGATTCGAAGTAGGAAGTTAAACTTCGATTTTGTCAAGCTCAAGCGAGATCCTCATTGGTCACCAGTGCTTTGAGTCGCAACCAATTCCGTTGACCTTCTTGAGATCGTCATGGCGTCCGAAGATGAGTCCAAGGTGGAGTTTGTCTGCCGTATGTGCCGTGTGTTGCTGTTCACGAGCGATGACCTGTTGCAGCATGAGCCTCAGAAGCACCAAATCTCACAGCGCAAGGTACGCTCTGCCTATACACATAGTCGAGTGGCCGGGCTAACACGACGTTGTAGAAACTGAAAGAGTCCAAGCTTGGCGCGGTGGACTGCAGCTCCTTCTTTCTCGTAGACACGAAGGAATGGATGGACGAGGCGTCGCTAGCAGAAGGGAAACTGCTGTGCCCGGTGGCCAAATGCAATGCCCGCCTCGGGTCGTTCGGGTGGAGCGGTAGTCAGTGCTCGTGCGGCACGTGGGTCACGCCGTCCGTGCAGTTCACAAAGAGCCGCGTCGACGTCAAACTGAAGATGAACATCCAAGCTGTCTATGTTCCCGTCGTGGAGTCTGCCGTCGCCGCTGTGGGGGCTCCTGCTGCAGTGGTCGAAGCGTCGACCAACTCCGAAAGCCCCCCGATCCCGTCAGCGTAGACACGAGAGTGCAATCCGTTTCGGTGGTTTGTAACTAGCCAATGCATCCCATGGACGATACAACTTGAATATATTTACACTCCGACTACATTCGTTTCAACGGAATTACAACAATGTGAAGCACTGGCTTCCTCGCACGAGAGTTCATTGCGTGTTTCACTGCAGTATGTATGGTATATTGTAGTTACAGGTCGCATGGGCAGTCTTGACTAGTGATGATACATACTAGTAGTACATGGCTATACTATGTCGCCGCAAGTGACTAAATCTGCACAAGCATTTCGGGTCACAACTAGAACCATCACAACCGACACAACGTACTAGTAGAACCATTTCGACAGGAGCTACATAGGTTTCCGTGTGGAAAGATATGGCTAATTATTGTGCAGGGGATTGCGCCCATTCAAAACACCAAGGTCGCCCACACCCACACTCTCGCAACTACATGTAGCACGGCAGGACCCAAAGCCATCGACACGAATATGTATATATAAGTATTCTCGTTGGTGTGCTAGTTCTACTTTCGCTTGGCCAAGTCGCTGAGCGTTTCAAACGTCTTGTGGTCGGCCAACTTGCCATCCATGGCCGCCAAGCACACGGCGAACGCTTGCACAGCCGAGAGCGGATGCTAATCACAAGCAGATACGAGAGATCAAACATGGTCAAAGGGTGTATACATATATACATAATATATATACATATATATATATATATATACTGTATCTACCTTGTAGTCTAAATTAAAAATGTGCTTGTGGCACGAGCACTGCTCGTTCGGCCCTGGCGGCTGGCACGACACGCGACCAAACTGCATAACCACGTCCGAGGTGTTGTCTTCGCCGTCGCGCTGCAGCTGGAAGTTCTTGACGCTTGACATGGTCACCCGCCCGTTGAAGTTGAGCACGTGGCCCCGCGCCTTTTCGTCGTACTTGGGGCGCTATATATATTATATACGATGTCACACATTCCCTGTCATGTTTGCTTTGTTTCGAAAAAACATTCAAACTCGACAATGCCATTGTACTCCTAGCCCACCTTGTTGTGCATTTTCACGGGAAGAAGGGGGACGTGGTCGTTGTCGTCGTTGTCGCCACAGCCGCTCGCGTCGCCCCCCTTTGCGCCGTCCTCGCCCGCCGTTGGCTTGTCCTTCAATGGAGTCGCCACGCCCGCGGCATTCACGGGCGGGATGCGAATCTACCGATCGTTCCATGGCATTCAATCATTCGACAAAGGGCAACTTGAACGTACGGCCATACGTCCTGGTCCCATCTTGTCGTACGTGAACTCGACCACGCCGAGAATGCATCGGACGTTGGACGCGAGCGACGTTTTCAACGGGTTCAACCCTTGGTCGTACATGGTATACGACGCCCCCGACTACAAGTAGGTAGAGTTAGAAGCAAATTGTTCCTAGTACTAGTACTAGTAGTAGTAGTAGTAGTAGTAGTACCCAGTTGCCGCGGAGTTTGCCCACGATGAGTCCACTGCGTCGGTCGGTAGGGTTTCGGTCCATGGACAAGAGGTAGTTCGACGTTTTGTTATGGATTCGTTTCTACCCATGACGACCATATCAATCAATCCTGGGTATACTACTACGACATGTCATTGATATGGACCGATTGATCGCCGTCGTCGATTCGTACCTGCGCCCCCAGCAAAAACTGCTTCCCATCTTCGAGAAAGAGGCGGTACACAGGGCGCATCATGTTGACGCCGCTCTTGTCTCGTTCGACATAGCACTACGTAGTACGTCGTACATTTGTTAATACTTCCAGTGATCACGACGAGTACAACGATTCTTGTTCACATGAAGGCGAATTTCCCTCGTGGTAGGTAGGTTCAAGTACGAGTACCTGCACCATTTTCGAGTCGTTTGCTGGCGCGCGGGTCACAAAGCTGCGCAACGCGTTCAAGTCGATGCTGATCTCAGGAACAGTGCTCCGTGCAACGTCGAACGCCCTACATACTCGGCTTTGTCACATCCCAACCATCTCGATCCGACCAACCCTTTCTTGGCAGCATGGGACACTCTTGCTATAGGACCGCCATGGTGGTGGGCACGTTAGATTTCATCTCGAACGTGTATTCGAGTTGTGTACAAACTACAGTGTAGCCTACCCGTGGTCACTTCATCGTCCGACTGGTCGTCGCTGCCATTGTCTTCGTCGGTGGGCTTCTCTCGGATGGCCGCGCGAGCCAAGCGCAGTTGTTTGGTGAAACGATCGTCAATGGCCTTGGCATCGCATTCATGGATGTCGTCGACTTCGGCCATCATCGAGTCGAATTTGGTGGTGCCAGTGGACTTGGTGGCGGCGGCGGACACATTCCGACGATGGCCCCACTTTTCTTCGCTCTGGTTCATGGCAGCGATTCTAGTGTCGACACCAACGTGCATTCAAACCCGTACTGGGATGATGGTGACCAGTTGGCCAGGCTATTTTCGACATCGAGGCGTTTTGTCGTTGCCTTCCAAGTACGTAACTTGTCGAGCCCTCGATCGATGCTACCCCAAAAAGCAATCAATGCGGTTCACACTAATAGCATCATGCGCTGTGGCCCATGTGTGGAATCCAAGATGTCGTTCGCGGAGGACGACATACAGAAAAGTGTTGTGGACGCTTCCTCCACTGCGCCAAGGGCATGCATGCCTGCCTGCCTCTACCTAAACAATCAGCGGCAACTGTGGATGTTGACAGTGTAGGACGGAACTCAAGGCATACATTTTCTATATACACTTTGACGAACATGTTGTCGATCGATAATATGCAGTTTCGTACAAGTTTGCACTTTTCGTCGGAATAATAGAACGCAACATGATGGGCATTGGATGATTATGCGGATGTTTCCGGATGAATGGGCAACTATTCCTCATGATATGCTCGTGTTGCTCGTCGTGAAATATAAGCCATTGCGCCTCCTGTTGTTATCGACGAGTTCTTCGGCTGGAATTTACAGCAGCATTGTTGTAGTGGCTCGCTGGATGTTGCCACTTCCGGCATGATCAGGGCCATGTCATTTGGCAATTCGCCCACCGTGAAGAGATGGTGCGAGCTACGGTCTTTGTGTACCTTGCGTGGACGGCTGCTCTTGTGACACCACAAGATGATCTCCACTACAACACGATTATTGTCGACATCATTCGACACCAAGAATTAGGCAATGGAGTCAACCTTGGTGACATTCCCCAATCTCGAGACCAAGAGTCGAAAGTCGACGACGACATCTTTGCAGATGCAGAGTTTGACCACGAATACGAAGCCGTCGACAAGGCAGCAGCTAACGCCTTGGCGCCGTCTCCGCAACCAGCCAGTGTCGACCGAAAACACCTGAACACCGCCGAGGTCGCAAAAGTCGAGCGGTTGGCTGCCCTTGCCAAGAACACTCCAAATGCCCCAATTGCCGAAGAAGACACGGATGACGGCGAAAGCAACGACGACGACGATGATGACGAAAACGATGACGTTGGCGATAAGGTTGATGGTGACGAACCCCCCGCGTCACGTGGAAATGTGCCCGCAGCTGTAGACGACGACAAGGCGTCACGTGGAAATGTGCCCGCAGCTGTGGACGACGACAAGGCGTCACGTGGAAATGTGCCCGCAGCTATAGACGACGACAAGGCAGCTAGCACCTTGGCGCCGTCTCCGACGATGCAACCAGACAATGTCGACCGAAAACACCTGAACACCGCCGAGGTCGCAAAAGTCGAGCGGTTGGCTGCCCTTGTCAAGAACACTGCAAATGTCCCAATTGACGAAGAAGACACGGATGGCGGTGAAAGAAATGACGACGACGATGATGATGATGACGACATCGATGATGTTGGCGATGAGGTTAATGGTGACAAAACCCCCGCGCCTCGTGGAAATGCCACCGTAGCTGTAGACGACGCACCGATTCACGCCGCGTCGGTGGGTGCTGCTTCCCCCGACCACAATGTTTCGAGCCCAACAGCGTCTCCTTCTCCCTTTGGCATTATCGGCATCACCCTAGGCTGTGTAGCCACCGTTTGTGCCATCGTTGGAGTGTATCGGAGTCGGCGCCAAGCCGCCACCCAGTTTTCGTCCGAGTCGACTCTGTACATGGACGACATTCGCCTACGCGAGAGCGAAGTCACCCGGTATTAATTGTGAGCAAGTACAGTACTATGTAGTACACAGTAGCTACCTATATCGTGAACAAGTAATGAACGCTATTGTGATGTGGGTTTTTCTACGGCACCAGATTCTATTTCTTGTCAAAGACACCCAGCCAGTACTTTGGGTTCAAGTAGTAGTACTACTAGTACTTACTTACTAGCAAAACCAGCTTCAAGCCTGGGATCATCAATCGTCTTCTTCATGTGCAACCTCCGCCAAGACAAGCATTCGCTCGCTAACGTCGACGCCGTCCGAGTGTCCCACATCGACTTGACCCTCGCTGCTGACTTCGAGCGTCGTGCCTTGCACGGCCATGTCGCCTTGACATCGTCTCTCATTTCGCCTACAAACACGTTTGTCTTGGACTCGAAAGCTCTGGTCGTCCACCGCGCCACGGTCGACGGTGTGGATGCATCCTTTCGCCATGTGGACGACGCTGTCTTCGGCACCGCGCTGCATGTTACCCTTCCTGCATTGGCCCTAGGCGTCCCGTTCACCGCGCGCATCTACTACGAGACGACTCCGGAGAGTACGGCCGTGCAGTGGCTGCCCAAGGAGCAAACGGCAGACAAAACCCACCCGTACCTGTTCACGCAATGCCAGGCCATCCACGCCCGATCGCTGCTTCCGTGCCAAGATTGTCCTTTGGCCAGCTCCACGTACAGTGCCGCGATCACGGTGCCGTCATGGGCCACGTGTTTGGTGAGTGCCGTGGCCCGCGCAGACCCGGTCACCACTGGCGACGTCACGACGTTCTCGTACCATCAAGCTATCGCAGTGCCGTCATACCTGATTGCGATTGTGATCGGCGCGCTTGAAAGCCGCGAGATCGGGCCGCGCAGCCGCGTGTGGTGCGAGCCGAGTCTTGTAGACGCTGCCGCGTACGAGTTTGCCCAGACCGAATCGTTCCTCCAGCACGCCGAAGCCATCATGAATCAAGCGTACGTGTGGGGGCGGTACGACTTGGTGTGTCTGCCGCCGTCGTTTCCGTTAGGGGGCATGGAGAACCCTTGCTTGACGTTTGCCACGCCGACACTCCTCGCCGGCGACCAGTCGTTGGCGGACGTGATTGCCCATGAGATTGCGCACAGCTGGACGGGCAACTTGATTACGAACCACACGTGGGAGGACTTTTGGCTCAACGAAGGCTGGACCATGTGGCTCCAGCGCAAGATCATGGCGCGGATTCACTCGCCACTTCACTTTGATTTTGACGCGAGCATCGGCTGGAACGACCTCCAACACTCCATCGACCGGTACGGCGCCGCGCACGAATTCACCAAACTCGTTCCAACGTTGGACGGATGCGATCCCGACGACGCGTTCTCGAGTGTGCCGTACGAAAAGGGCTTCAACTTTCTCTACTACCTGTCCAAGGTGGTCGGCGACGACCAGTTTGAGCTGTTTGCCCAAGCCTATGTCCAGCATTTCAAGTACAAAACCGTGACCAGCGACGCCTTCAAGGCGTTCTTCATTGGCTATTTCACCCCCACCAAGGCCACGGAACTGGCTACGATTGACTGGCAGACGTGGTTCTACGGACCTGGCATGCCCCCCAAGCCTGCCTTTGACACGACCATCAGTGCCGCGTCGGCGGCGTTGGCCCAAAGTTGGCTGCAAGGGGGGACGACTACTGCGAACCGGGGCGCCGATGACGTGGCAGGCTGGACGTCGTCGCAGGTGGTTGCGATGCTGGACGCGCTCCTCGAAGCTGGGGCGACCCGCCACCAATATTTGGACGTGGATGTGCTACAATCGCTGGGGGACGTGTACCACTTGGTAACGACCAAGAACGCCGAGATCCGCATGCGGTTCCAAACGCTGTGCATCCGGTCGGAAGCGGCGTTTATCTTGCCATATGTGGAAGCTTTCCTCAAGGAACAAGGCCGGATGAAGTTTGTCCGGCCGCTGTTTCGGGATTTGGTCAAGTCCAAGATTGGCGAGACCCATGCGCGCCGCATCTTTGCCGAATGGAAGGGCTATTACCATCCCATTTGCCGCTCCATGGTGGAGAAAGATCTGGCGTAGCTAGGGGGAGTGTACGTAGAACCATGCCACAATGTGTCGCCATGTTGTTGAGTTTGAGCCTAACTACCGTTAACGGTAACGTTAGTTACAGTAGTATGATGTTCAAGAAGGCAAAGTGGATGAATTCACCGATATCGAGATGTAAGAGTTGTGAAGTTTGCAATCAAAACGATTTACGACGTTTGGGATTCTTATCCACGAAACATGTGCAAAGTGACCTTTACCAACTGTAAGATCCATATGTAACTACAGTATTAATATAAGCTTACAGGCATTGTAACTGTTACGGGTTATAACTTACTGTTAATCACGAAATCCAACATGAATGGAGTGACACACAACATATACTAATACACCTTTTTTCGGTTAATTTCAGGACCTCACCATACTTTTTCGCGAAATAAACAACCAATTCGCGACGGTTCCACTTCGTTCGTGTATATTCGTTATATTTTGCCTGCAATCAAGTAGGTTGCAGTATATTTCAAGCGACGTTCGTTATGTGTCACTGTGTATGCGCGAGTGCTCAATATATTTTAATGACTTGTTAATGGAAGGTGAGCCACCTTGCTCCATTTTAATGTCCAATCAGAGTCCATCACACCTTAGTACTTACACACGATTGGCTATAACACTGACAGATAAGGTTACAATTTTGACCTTTGAATTTTGTAGAACTTTGTGTGATGCTGCTCTAGAGAATTGTGCACTGATGAGTGCACTCCGACTATATCCAATGTGGTTCTCTCCTTACAGCTAACATTATGTTATGCGCTAGGTTGGGTCGCAATGTCGTGGTGGCTCTGGTGGGCCAACGCGGTGGCGCAAGAGGACTTGGTAGCACCCATCACAAAGTGATAAAGCCGCCACTTCAGCCCTTGTGATGGGTGCCACCAAGATGTCTTGCGCCACCGCCCGCGCAACCACATGATCACACCGTCAGGAGGTGTAGGGCACTGACAAGGGCTGGATGGTGAAATGAGGGATGATCAATTTCATTGGGTTAGTAGGCAAGTGGTGAAATGAGACCTGTAGAATTGACCGTATCCTGAATACCACATCACATGATCTTTCTCTCATACACAGCCTACACAAGTATCTCAAGGCTCCTTGCATCAACCGCCATCACAGGAATATATCGCAAAGGGCGTGATGAATCTACGAAGCGAATTTCGTGATTTCACCGCATCTGATTGGACAAAACTGGACAATTTTGAATTCGCAAGGTGACTCACGAATTCCAAAAACAGACACATGAAAAATAAAAATATACAATACAAACTTGAAGATATATTTAATTGAAACTATTACTTTTGGAATTCGCAAGGTGGTCCGGTCCACCTTGCGCTTCATACAAAATTGCCTATTTCACCTTGCTTTTTCTGGTTAATGACAATCTATACATCCTAATGCTCGTGGTATTTGTCGCTGTCGTCATACAAGTCACCAAAGTACCCCTTGATCGTCAAGAGCGGATGTGCCGACACGGCCGCGGCAATATCGGTCGTCATCACGTCATCCACCCAAGACAGATCCAAATACGCGAAGTGGGGGAGGGAAGTTGGCATCTTGGCGATGCCGTGGACGAGCTCCCGATTGATGTTTTTACAGCCTTGCACGCTGAGGGACCGCAGTTCCGGACATAGGTGGAGCATGTCGAGGACAGCCGCGTTCGACACAAGAGTCCACGCCACATCCACGTGTTGTAGGGCGGGGCAGTTGGCAAAAATCGACGCCAGCCCTTTATCCGAGACGGCGCGACATCGCGCCACATTCAATTTCACAAGGCGAGGGCAGTGTGCCCCTGTAACACGGCCACAAAAGGCAAAGTCAGTTCAACTCAAGGACAAAGCAACACGCTTCATGAGGTCTTCGAAAGAGACATACCAATGGCGTCCAAACATGTATCGTCAATGTCGACGCAGCGCAACTTGATGGTATGCAGCAACGGCGTCAGGGGAAAGCACGCTGCGACGACATTGTTGGTCAGATGAAAGCACCACGACAGATCCAAGCACTTCGGGGAAGTAGAGTGTCATCCATCACAGGAATTATGACGACGAGGGGGATGGTGGGGGGACTACTTACGTGGAGGACAGGACACGTTCCTTGTGCCTGCAGCGCCGTCAAGGACGCGATGGATAGATTGCTCTCGCCCAAGTTGACCTTGCGCATGTTTGTCCAAACAACTACAAGGCGTATCCACATAAGGCCACACGGAAGGACACGTCATGGATAGATACATAGTCATACGTACGCTTTAGAAAGGCAAACAGATCAGCGTCGGCGATGTAGCTGAGGCCTCGAATGTCGAGAACTTGCAGGTTGGGCAGTGGCGACGGCAGCGCATCCACGCGATCGCAGGCTACACAGGTGACCAATTTCTCAGTGGTGGGGTTGGGCTAAGTGAATATGTACAAAGTACCTTGCAGCGTCAATTCTCGCAAGTGCTCGCAACACGATAGCTTGACGACCCCTGTATGAACACACTAAAGACACGCCTTGTCGTTTGTATCCAGGCGGAGGCCTACAGTACCTGCTGAGGACATGGCGGTGCCAGTAAGCCCCAGACATTCCAAACGGAGGTTGCGTGCATTGGCAATGTGCGTGACAGACACATCGGTTACGTGTTGGCACCACTCCAATTGCAATTCCCGGAGGTGCGGTGCCTGTCGGATGATGTGCACCGTGTGGCCATCGTGCCATGCAGTGATGTACGACACATTCAGCACTTGAAGCTGCGGTACGTTGTGCAACAGTGTAAACAGGTCACTGGATGTCAGCTGGTTGAGGGAAGCCAAGTCGAGGTCAGTGAGGTGAGTTCCCATTTTCTGCCGTGTCCACGCTGGAAGAAGAGACGTCGCAGGGGCCTCTAGGCCCTTGAGCGATATGTTGTCCATGTCATTGGACAGCACACTGGCAAATATCGCCGGCGAGCACTGAGGATGCTTGATCACTAACGCCAGCAGCTCGAATTTCAAGTGTGTTGGCCTATGACGTACCCATTGAGATTTTACTAGACTTCATTCGAATGATCGGGGCTTTGTACAAGAGGGACACGCTCCGACAGAGAGGCTGGTGGTCAACTGCATCGACGTTGCCAAGGCCTTCGAGCTCCACGACAAGCATCGCACTCAGCGTCACCACGCATCGTTCACGAAGCAGAAGCATGATCACCAATACTCTACTATTCACGTAATCTTCCATGTGCGTTGTGACAGTTGCATAAACAGTTACAAACTCGTAAACAGTTACAAGGCCTCCTCCATACATGAGGCTGAAGGGAGTCCGCCGCAATGGCTAGTGAACTTTGTTCACCGGGTCGGGGGTCACGTGAAGTTGCGGCACTGTTTTAACCCATCAGACATGCGCTGATCAGTCGATGGTACGGGAAAAGATTGGTTGAAATCGCAACCATCGCAACTGACGGTACTAACTTGGCAGCGCGATGCCCGCCCCAACCGGTAGAGGTACTTCTACACCGAGCTCCTCGAATCAAGTCATTTGCTGCGAAGTGACTTCCATTCACTAGGCTACAGTACACTTGGCTTTCAGTACTTGAAGTAGCCAACGTTAGCGAACGACTACTCGACCAATGTTCACTCGGGAAACGTGTAACGCTTGATGCTGGGGCTATTTATTCGTGTATTGGTGGTGTCGTCAGCAAGTACTTTCAACGACGTCGACATGCCGAAGAAGGTTTCGTTTCATTCCGTGAAGCAGCCCACGTTTGGACTCATTTCAGAAAACACACGCGCAGAACATGCCGTACGACGAGCCGCGACGAAGGCCGCCACGTCGTCCAACCTGTCCCCCCACCGCCGCCTGAAGTCCAACTTGGGCCAGCGCTTCGTACGAATGATGGCTACTATGGCTACTTTGGCCAACTTGAATCTCCACGATGACCAAGGCGAGAATGAGCCTGCTGTTGCAATCCCCTCCTCCAACAACACCTTAGCCGTCCAAGGTGAAAAACCTACAAGTTCCAGCGTCAACACGAGCGCCACCGTAAGGCACCCCCACGGCCCAACTTCATTTTTGAAGCATTCGTTTCCCATTGATGAGCCGCAACCTACTGCACACCAAGGGTCAGATCCATGGCAGCCCGAGTCCACGGCGAGGTCTCCTCCCGTGCCAGCCCTAGCTTTGCCCGCAACCCAAGTGAAAAGTAAAAAGCGACGGCGAAAAGCACGTGTCAAGCGCACGTGGTCAGTGACCTTTAAACCTTGGTCATGTCTCACTTGCTTCGAGTGTAGGAAGACTTCGCATGCAACGTGGAGCCAAGGACACGTCGATGTGAATGTCACCACGTACAACCGGGAATCCGAGCTGCGAAAGCTGGAAATGCTGCACACATTGAGCACGTTACAGCCTCCGACTCTTGTCCACTTGCCGGCGGCAGAAATGTCTGTTATGGCTGCAACCAGGTGCTCGAAATCATATACAACCATCACACACACCCGAAACCCCAACGACCAAGACAACTGCGCGAACGACGACCTGTCGCAGCCCAGCGACATCATCTCGGGCATGTCGATGATTAGCCAGCCACAGTCGCCTTCCCCTCGGCATTCCCCAGAGCTGCACCAACCCAAGACAATTACGATTGAGATGCGTCTCACATTAGATCCACCCCGCCCCCCAAGCCCCCCCATTCGAAATGATATCGATCAATCTGTACTGCAACGGCCCCAACACCCCCAACCAGACCCTCAAGTACGAGCTCCGACGTTCATGCATCCCCCCATCAAAGAAAATGTTGCCCTGAAAGCACCACAACTACACCCCCCAAATAAGACTGATATCCCTTCCCCGAACGCCGTTGTACCAAAACTCCTTCGCCACACTCCCACAGCCATCACACGCGACATGGCAACCTGGCTGCGGCAAAGCGGCTTGTTCAAGTGCAAACCAAGACACGAATTACACCTTACCATGGCCGACCAATTCCCCGTCGGAACCACATGACCCCCTTGAATACATGCGATACAATGAGGCAATAGCACCATCGCGTAGCTAACGTTAGCTCATTCACTGTCAGCGTTGAACTAATATACCCTCATTGATATCTTCAAATCTCGACGAATCCACAAACTAACGACGATCTCAAGCACAGCATATTGGGTTGGAAATAATTAAAACATCTAGTTAGTAGCAGATCCCGTCATTACGTCGACCCCTTTTTGTACGTGCCCACGGGTGGCTTGTAGCACTCGGGCAACAGTTTTCGCTGGAGTTCGTTGAACGCATACGTATTCGACTGGATATTCTTGAACACGTTGTCCCGCCGGACGCCACACAACCGCATCGTTTCAATCACGTGCTTCAGGTTGAGCGCCTACTCGTCCCGTCGTCAGTGAGTACATGTACAACTAACTACTACTTCGAAGTATGTAGTGACTACTAGTCAAGTAACCACATATATACCTTGAAGTCTTGGACCAGCAACCTCGCTTGCTCCAACGTGACCGACATGGCAGTCCGGTCCTTGCCGCTCTTGCAGCATGTAGCGCGCCCGCCGCCCAAGCGTCGGCAGAACTCGGACGTGGCCATGAGCAGCCGCACGTTCTTCTTGTGCATGGGCTGGTGGGCGATGCTGGCGGTGATTTGCGTCCACATGGTTTCGAGCTCAGACACGTTGGGCTGGAACGGACTCCCGTAGCCGTCGCGGGGTCGCGGCAAGTGGGCAAACTTGATTTTCTTGAACCGGACAAAATAATGACCCAACCTTTCAAAGCTCTCGTGGTTGATTTCGTCTTGGATGGCGGTGCTGGCGCTGTGCATGGCGTGCGCGAGGCTTTGCATTTCGTTGACGCCTTGCGTGAAGAGCACTGCGAGCACCCGAAACGACTTCTTTGCCGTCGCCAGGTCGGACGGCAAGTGCTCGCCAAACGTCACGGGCACGCGCACGACAACGTTGAGGAGCGCGTTCGTGCCTCGGCCAACTCGGTACGACACGGATTCGGTCACGCTTGGACTCACTTCAAACGTAAACACAACCGACTCGAGCCACTTGCACGCGACACGGAAGTCTTCGAGCATACCGCCCTCGTTGCCTTGGGTGCTCAGGAGCGATTCAAAGTCCATGAGCAGGTTGTTGCGCATCACAACCTCCCACACCATCGCGTGGTGCACACTGCCTTTGGCGGCCAGCTCGAGCATCGCCGCGATCTGCGCCGCCGTCGCCGACAATATTTGGATGCACAGCCCGTGGTACCGGATTTCGAGCTCAAACCACGCCTTCTGGGCCACAGACACGGGGTCGTAGGATTTGTTGGGGCTGTTTGGATTGCCGCTGGCCGACGATAGCAGCCCCACGGGTATATGGAACAAGTCGAACGTTCGCAACGGATCCTGCTCCTTGGACTTGGGTTTCCGCAGGCGGTTGGCTTCATTTAGTACGTCGTGAAGCGTCTCTTTGAGGCGGAAGGCGCCGCCGCCAGAGAACCCCTTGGTGTGCGCAGCGGCGGCGCCCATCGTGATGGTCGTGTACGTGTGGATGAGGTCCAGGCCGTTGTACACTTGCATCGTCTGCATGTGCATGTTGGTAGCCACCATCGCCCACTCCTTGGACTTCTTGAACGTGCTGCGCTTGAAGTGCGCTTTGCCCTTGGACTCTTGTGTCAAAAATGCAATATGCGCGCGCGCGTCGGCCTGCAGCGCCTCGTAATGCGCCTCGATGGGCCCTAGTTTGCGCTTATCCACCGTCCGCCGCAACACATCGAGCCGCGCACTCAAATCGTCGACGAGGAACGTCAGGTACGCGATGGGCATGGCAAATGTCGACTTGGGCACGGCGATCACTTCCACGACCACGACCCCACACGCCGCGCCCCCCGTCGGCACGATGTATTTGCGGTGCGCCGTGACCGCAGACGTCTCGGGGACGCCCACGACCACCCGTTTGTCCGGCGCAAAGGCTGAAATGTGCAGAGAGTACTCCCAGTCGTCCGTCCCGTGGTCGCGCGACGACGGCGTCCGTCCAGTGGCCGAGTTCTGGTTGACCGTCAACGTGCGGTGCTACCGACACACACATCACCATTAACCCATCGATGCATATTCTTGTAGACACACATATGTTGCATTGGACGACTGATTGGTACTACTTACTACACACATATATATATTTAATAAATATATTATTTTTATATACAAAAAAAAAATGATTAAAACAAAATAACAAACGCTTTTAAAAAAGATCGAATTCTATTGTGCTTTCGAGTGAAATTTCGTGTTGTGGCGTGGTATCTCGTTGGAATTTAAATCGATTTGATTGGCTACCTCAGATGAGCTCAAAATTATTAGCCAATCAAAATCCTCTCAATCAAATTCAACCAATCAGATCGATTGTGGATCGGTTATTTGGTCGGCGCGATTCGATGGCACTCCCTCCCCAAATTTGTACTATCAAATCGACAATAAACAAAAATTGTAAAACATTGACATATGGCGGGGCCATCCTATACACACCGTCGTGTGTATCGTGAATTAAAACTATTTTTGTTGTACTTTTATAGATCCAAAGGTTATTTGCAAAATACCAATCAATTCAAGACTACCAATCGTGTATATGAAAAAGAGACACGACATACCGACGGCGTGGTGCGGTGGGTAGCTGACGACGCCATGCGCTACAAACCGTTAAAAGAGTGTGTGTCGGCAGTTGCCCACCGTTCGATTTGACGACACGATGTGCCACAAGAACCTCATGCCTTCAACCATGTACCTCTTTCTTGGCTGGATGGAGGGGGAGGTCGCAGCCAGTGGCGGCGATGGCTTGCGGCAGGAACGTCGACATGTCGACGGTCGCGACGGCGTACGGCGCCTTTCCAAAGTGGACGTCGTCGGCATGTGGCGCGCGGAAGAGCGAGAACCGGACGGTCGAGTGCTTATCCGAATGAATCGGCAAGAGCACCGTGAACGCGTGTCTGCTACCACCACCACCACCCGACATGAAAACGAACAAACTCAATGCTAGAACAACTCTCAGACATATACATCGCGTACCGGCACTGCCCGACGGACGCAGCGGCATCGACGCATCGAAACACATCAGTCTGCGCCAACTTGTGCACAGCCGACGCCCCTCCGTCGCCCCCGCGGGCATGTTGGACGACGCCTTCGAGGAGGACGTAGTACGCCATGCGATCCTTGCCGCAAGCGTCGACGTGCAATTCCACGCGCAGATCGTATACGTTGGCAATGTCGTCGGTGGCGGACGACGCCGAGTAGGCCGTGTTGGTGGACCTCGCGGACAGGAGGTTCTCGTCCGACAGCCGGACGTCGGGCGAGTACCGCACTGGGGCAAATGCTTCGTCCTCGTTGTCTTGTTGGCTCGTGACCAGATCAATCGTGTCTGTCCAGATTCAACGATGGATATCCGCAGATAACAGATAAAACGTTGAGAGAGTACGATCGGTACCTTGGATGGCGTCGATCCAGTGCTTGAACACGGCAGGGGACGGTGCTTCGAGCAAGAGCGCGCGCTGGGGACTCGCCACTTCGAATGCCCATGTGGATGTGGCCGATGACACGTCCATGATGGTAGTGTCTTTGGTGATGGGTACCCATCCCAGCACTTCGCGGTTTTCTTCCGAGTCGCAGTACACCAAAGCCGGCTCGTCGATGCGCAGGATAAAGTAGCGCTATCGTTCATTGACACACATAATGACCACCCATAAATAGTGTCGGGATGACGATCTCGTACGTGTTTCCAGTTCTTGCGCCACGAGCCTTGCTTGGACAAGTACCCTTGCATGTAAATGTCGCCGGTGGAAATTGCGGCACTGCCTTCCGCTTTCGAAGCGATGGACCGCCGCCGTCGAAAAAAGTTGGACAGCCGCGATGTCGGTTTGGTTTGAAACGATGGCTCCTTGAACCGGCCGCCTGTCGTAAACTCTGGCATGTACGATGCGTTGTTGTCGCCGCTGTTGGGATTGTGGGACTCCTACGAACAATGTGAGCACAACACATGGAACGTCTGCAGGAGCAAGGTATGGTTTATGTCGTACGGCTGATGCCGAGTTGGAGGTCCGGGGGTACATCGGAGGCATGTTGTATCGAGAGATCGGCGCCGCTGCGTTCATATCCGCCACGGCAGCGAATACACTCCGCTGGCCGCCACTGTTATCGACGAACGAGTCCACGTCGTCGTTGTTGTTGCCGTTCAAGCTGTGGCTGTCGGGTCGTAGTTTCGACCATGTGACGTCTTCGCTCTTGACACGGCGAATGGCATATTGGATCGGCTCTGTGCCTTTGATGAATTCGTTGTCGTGGGAAGACTGTCGGGATGAGGGGCGCGATCGAACCAGGTTGCTCATGTCGGATGTGTGGGTTGCAATGGAATGCTACCGCCAACGCGACAGCGTGAATGGTCACAGCACGAGAGTGGTCAGGTCTGCATACCTTGTAGAAGTCTTGGTCGCTGCTTCTTGTAGAGCGTACTAGGAGCCGTGGACGGCGGCTATACGGCGGGACTGCTGTCGATACGTACTGTACCGCAGTGGAAAGCTGAATGCAATTGTGATTACAACGTGGACGTTGACAACTCGAAATAGTGTGATTCTGCCAGACTTTTCCCACTAAATGCACCAATCAAACGCCTCGATTGGATAATTGAGCCAATGAAATCACGTCATGGTTTGCACACCTTCAAATACTGTCACTGATCTGGGTTTGGCTGGTTCGATGTTCTTACGAACCGAACGAACCGGTCTTTTCGTAGGTCGAAAACAAGTGAATTTAATTTTGCATACTAAAATCAAAGCAAACGCATGAAATCGAGCAATTTATGGCGAGATCGAAGTTTTACACCTAAACTTCGACTGACCTTTCGAGTTACACACACAGGGATCTAAGCAGCCGTCTCAACGAGTGCACTCCTGTGCAATAATGTCGTCGTAGGTTTGAATCCATAAGCTCAGTGCATTGAATCTGCTGCTTTGCTAACAACTCAACTTGCATTTCGCATAGCCCAATTGGTTGTCTCCAACGATTGAGGAACAAAAGGCATCAACCAATCGCGTCGGGCGGTTGTATGCGTCAAATATCTGCGATTTGGGCGTACTACAGTGCAGTACTAGTATAGTGCGTGTCATCTGATGACTGAAATTTCTACAAAATACAGTACAGTGTAGCGTTAGTACAATTTGGGATAGAATAAGGTTTTAGAGGTATTGATCATGTCCATGTCATACAATACGGGAATGAAATAGGTTTTTGTAAATAACCTGCGAAAATGCATTCTATTACCGGATACAGTTTGCATTATCCGGCACAACACCACATGACTGTCAATTTGGTGTGAAAGGTGATCAATTTACGTTCATTAGACGACTGCTTGTAAGACCGTTATCCCGCAGGTTCGCCTGGGTTGGATTACCTCTCATCATTGAACCATACTAGTTCGAGCTTATTGATGTATCTGGTATGATATATGAATCGGTCCACCTTATGTTTGTGGACGAGGTGCGGACCAGAGTTGTTACTACAATATTAAATGATTATCGTTATATACTCCGGAGTACGCCTCTGGTTCAAATATTGAATTACTGCTCAAGATAACTGTTATATTGGATACCTTGTCGTAGACTAATTGTGGCCCACTACATGCACACACATACAAACACTTGCTGAACCAAGCTTATATGACAGAAATTAAGAGTGCCATACTTCTGTTCACCGCGATTAAATGCACAATGTGAAGTTCTCCAGCATGCATTCCATAAGTACATGCATACAGTGCTGGACGGAGAAGGAAAGACGTTAGTAATATTAACGTTACTATGTACTATTGTTGAGCTTATTAAGTACTGTATTGTAAAGCTTACTGCGTTCGGTGTGCCCCCAGTGGCCCAAAACCAAGATGCCCCGACGACGATTGCTCGCAGAATGAGACCACCCACGCCCGCTATGACGACGCCGCGCGACCGTCCGCCGCCACAGTCAGTCCATTCAACGATATGCGGAACCCCAGAACCGCTTAGGTGTCAACAACAATATTGTTAAGCTTACATAGTACCATTTATTAATAGTACTCACATGTCAAGAATAAGATATAAATATATAATTCATTCAACAAAGACTGGATATTCATTCGATTCGCTATGGGTATATTGGAAATAACGCATATTATGATCAAATACTCCGGAGTATGAAGATCAATCATATCGAATGATTAGCTAACGTTATTTCGACATAAGATCAATATCCAGTGAATACTAGTAGACCGAGAGTTATTGTAATTGACAGCTAATATGATCAGTACGTCTAGATATACTCAAATATAGAGCGGTATGCCGATCTACATAATACACCAACTTGATTGGCTGACGCAGTAATTTCCTGAACACAAGGATGCAAATGAACACGACCTCGGTACTTTAGGGACTCGATCAGAGTGCTATAGACCAGATATTCTTTGCAGACAGTCACATCATACACTAGTTTCGATCCGATCGCAGACGTTACCAGCAAGAATCGGCATACCATAGAGGATTCTGGTACAGAAGTGTTCCTTCACAGTCAGCGTGAACTTCGTTCGATACATACCATTTGCACATACCATTTGCACTTGGATTTTGTAAGTATTATAAATTTGCGGTTCTACATACAAACGCCAGTATGAAATAAAATTGAATATTATTTGATTGTTAATATCGTTCCTGATCAAATGTTTGGGTTTAAGCATTTATTGTACTTTTCACTCTTTTTGGCTATTCACACCATAAACCTGGGTGTTTGTTACATCGACCCCAGTGTTTTTTAGATAATCCGTACCGTGATTTAGGATGTGTTTCGTTAGAGAATGTAATTATAGGGAGGTCAATTATGCAACTCCCTCGCTTTTGCACATTTGAAAAGTGCAAATCGAAGTTATATCTGCTATTCTCGGGACCAAATTGCACAATTCACTGGTCACCATGAACAACTTTTGATATTACAAATGACACACAGCGAGGACATGCGCCGGAGTTCTACCGTACAGCGATGTACGTATGGTGCCACGTCGTAGAAAACCACGCCATCTTCTTGTTCCATCGCATAGTACATGCAGGTAGCGTGTACTACGCGATGGAATTAATAGCCAAGGTGTTTTGGTCACTTCAGCATCACATGTGATTATTATTGCTCAGACTTATTTGGTATTTATAAAACCCCAGTGAATTAGCTAAAACACCAGGTATTTAGGTTAATCAACTTTGTAACACAGTTACAGCAGAAGTACCACTCTTTTAGCCACGTAAAACCGACGCCAAAACAAGTGCAAAGCGCAATACGACATCACGTTGGAAGTAACTTGATCATTCATCAGTAATTCAGTAAGATATCAAAAAGTATGTCTTGGATGAAATAACGTTGTAACTCGTGAAAAGCGTTTATATATTCAATATATCTGACTTCTGTGGAGACAACTCCATGATTTAGGAAATGTATGACTTTTTGAATTGGTGATCGCCTGGGCAAAAGGAGCAAAACGTAACTGTATTCAATTCGACGGTTTGACTTTCAAACGAAACTAGAATACTTTTAGCAACTAGCAAAATATAAACAGGTGGTTACATGTTGTAAACTGACACGATTGACGAACTTTCGTGGCCAATATTGACTCTATTTGAACGTATTTTCATTCAACAATCTAGGAGCGTAATCTCAACTTTGTGCTTTGTTATACGAACCAAAGCGATAGGAAATTCAAGGAGGTTTAGGTTGGGTTTTAGATTGAAGATTGACGAAACCAACGAAACTTCAATGTTCAAGGTGTGATTTCACGCGAACCAACACGAAGTTCATGAATCTGATTTCATGTTCGTTGAAAACTTGGTGAGAGGTCTATCTATGGTCAAAAAGATTGGAAGGATTTATTTCGAAGGATTTGGACAAAGTTTACTTAAGGTCTTTTTTAGGTCAAAATATTGAATTTTCAGTTTACAAAATGTAACTGCGCTGTTACATTTCAAAAATATTTCATATTCATTTTAAATTAAGCCGTGTCCAACTTTTCATTCCAAATTATACTACGTTTAGCGAGCTTTGCCCAGGCGAAATTTCTCGATTCCCGCTGCCTCTTGGGTTTTTTAGGTCAAAGTATTGAATTTTCAGTTTACAAAATGTAAAGTGGGCTGTTTACATTTCGAATCTTTTTATATTCATTTTAAATTAAGACTTGCCCATTACGTTTTGCGAGTTTTGCTCCAGGCGAAACTGGTTTTCGCGGTTTGCCTCCTAGTATTTTCCACGACTTCTCCTAATGTTCGAATCTACTTTTTAGATCTACTGTTGAAAGGTCCACAATAGAATCAAAAGTCCATGATGCTGCCACCCATGATGCTCATGCTCATGCTTCTCCCGTTGATGACGCTAGCGGCGGTGCAAGTACCGTTACCATCCTCGCCACCTGGATTCACCATCGGCAAAGGGTGTCTTAATTCCTCCGTCCAGCTGGACGTGTTCATGGACTTGTTATGTCCGTTCAGCAAAGATGCGTTCCGAGGGCTGAAGCGACTCGTGCACCACCTGTCGCCATCGGACTTTCGCCTTCGCGTGCACCAATTTCCCCTTCCGTACCACCAGCAAGCGTATTCCGTGGCACAAGCTAGCGAAACCATTGTGTTTGCACTGGGGCGGGACTCGTTCGAGACTTGGATGGACGCAGTCTTCGTGAACCAAGACAGGTAGCCAATTTACCAACGTCCTTAAACCAACGTTTGTTCGCTATAGCTTTGGCAACAAAGCGACGGAACTCGCTGGTCAAGCCGCAGTCACGGACCAGCTCGCCCAACTAGCCTACGACACGTTTCCGAACTTGACCATAGCACAGTGGACGGACGGCATGTCTGGCTACGGTGGCACCGAACGCGACGCGGACACTCGCGTGGCGTGGAAGTACGCATGCTCCAGAGGCATCACAGGAACACCGACGTTTCTCCTGAACGATGTTGTCGTCGACGATCCCGACCTGGATTGGACACTCACGGACTGGCTCGCCTACCTCCAACCATACCTGCAAGTGGGAAACCGAGCCAAGTCCTCGGAACTGCTTTCGTCGACGGGCTGGTTCGACTGGGGAGTCATCGTTATCTCTGTCGTGGGTACCATGGTCGTGGGCATTGGCATGATTTTTTACAAGCGTCGTAGCCTCTACAATCGCATTTAAGAGCCATTCTTGAGCCAACTTGCACTCTATTTCGTTGTAACGTTGTATCGAACTGTATGGAGATGCTTTGAGCCTACTGTAGGAATCCAAAAGTTGCAATAAATAAATACTATCGCTACAATATTACAATCGGTAGACGTGAAGAGTCTACACCATTTTGCAGTTAAATTGGACGAATGACCGATATATTTGGCCGTGCGCCTGATATATTTGGTGGTGTGCCCGATATAATTTGTCTTGTGCCGGTTTAATTTGGCACACCGAGGTCGTGTGCCCAATATATTTGGCGGGTGTTCCCGATATAATTGAATTGTGTCGTGTGCCTGATGAAAATGGAACAACTCAAATAATTATATTAATTCCATGGAGTGCAAATCAGTTTTGGTGGAAACATCATGTGGTTGAAATTCGGAGGAAAACGCGCCAAGGCAAGAAGAATTCGAAATTTATACTACGTAGTACTTGAATAAAGAATTGTTTAAATCGTAATGCGGACACTGCTTTCCTGTAACACTTTGAATGCTCATTATTCGAATCGCCAAGGAACGCACAGCAAGGACGTCGCTGCTCCCCCATGAACTCTGGTAATAATAATATCAATTAAAGTATTGCCCGTATACTTCAACATTTCGTCCATACTTCAACTCCGTCCAAAATTTGAATCTTTCGCGCGCAGAGCTCACTTTTCGATTCACCTCAAGGTACGCATGCACGCACCCTCGATGGACGCGCGGAGGCCATGGGCAACATGGACGTTGGTATGAGACGTCACAGCAACGATGCTGCATGTGTCATTTGACGCATTTCTATATTGACTGTGAATTGAATTTTTATTGCGTGATTTCCATTTTCATTGGGCACATGACACAATTCTTTGGATAGACGGCCAATTGCTTGGGCACACGGTTATATCGGGCACACGACCAAATATATCGGGCACACGACCAATATATTGGGCACACGACCAAATATATCGGGCACACGACATGCGTTTGCCAAATTAAAGGGGCATATGGCCAATTATATCGGGCACACGGCCAAATATATCGGGCATTTGTCCTACTTAACTGCAAAAAGGTGTGTGTATGTGCTAGCTACTGTATAACGTTCGTGACTGTGTAGCTTTCCAGGGATCCTATGGTGTCCAACATCCACCACCACATCGTCTATCTCATTAACGCTATGAATGCCCAATGTGATGCGGATGCTTTAGACGTTGTGGTCGGTACTCAATGCACCCGTCTTCCAATGCAAGTGCACTGCAAAAACACCCATCATCACAGAGACGCAAAGTGCAATATGCGCGGTCTTGAGTTATCATTTAAAAAACGACTGGGGCAGCGCAAGCCACGTCGGGCCATTGCCTTCGTCGTCATCGTCGTCGTCACTGATCTCATCTTCGTCTTCTCGGTTCAGTCCCATCTCACACACACCATGCCTCGTCGTAGGTACATCCCCACCCTGATTCTCCATACTCGCATGCAACGATGTCGCATCCAGGTGTGCCAGAAACGCCTGCCGACTCTCGCGAGGCATGTGGCTCAGCACGTCGCGCTTGCCAGTCGCATCCAGCACGTACAGCTCGACGTGTTCCAGGGCGGCGACGGCATGTAGACACGGCCCGGCTTCGGCCCGACCGACGTGGCAGCCGGCGTCACCCACCACGACCCGTGTGTCATGTGAACATGCCGACGTTACCATGAGGTCGTGGTGGCCGTTGTCGTCATTGCCACCCTTCGTCACGAGGACGACGAGTTTCACACTGCCGGTGGACACGAACGCGACTTCGTCCAAACTGTCGCCGGCGTCGTACATCGACGCACCCGCGAGCACAACTTGAAAATGCAGCGTCAGGACGAGCAGGTCGCGGATATAGCTGTCGACGGACGACAGCACCGGTGACGTCGAGAGGAGGCGACGGGTCACAAACGTCGCCATCTCTACCCGTAGGGGCACGGGCAAGTACGCCGCGACGGCATGCTCAACAAGGCCCCCACCCGTGCGATGGCACCACAGCTTCATGTTGGCCACGATCGCCCGAGCCGTCGGCTTGGTCGTGTGCGCCACTCGAAAGTAGCTGGCCAACGTACTTAACTTGGCCTGCGTCGCGCCTTTTCCAAACGTGTCAGCGTACTGAAAATACGAGGCAAAACACGACGTGAGTGCGGCAAACAAGAACGACCCGCACAGCGCCTCGACGTTTTCGAAAAAGTACTCCAAATGCCCCCCCGTGCGAATATCGCCCAGCCCCACGGTCCCGATGAACGTAATCACAAAGTAATACGCACCTACGACCACCATCCATGAGTTATCATATTCAGAGAGATCGGTAAAGTGAAGTAGATATCATGGACAGTAGTAGTACATCAAAGTTTTGTTGTACCGTATCAAAGTGATACCTATATACACCGTGTATAGTGATACAGTATATCATGTATGTCACAAACAATCAAAAAGTGATATTTACATATCATGCATGTGAAGAAGATGATATATATCATGTGATACGTACGAACATAACAGTCGATCATGGACGTGCAAATGTTGTGGGTGTTGGTCTGTGGGTCCCACACGGACAACTTGCCGCCGCCCATGTATGGATCGCGCACAGCCCACGTCAATGCCGAGTGCTTTTCAACGTACCGATGCAGAAACATCCATAGACAGGCCCACCAGTGCACCATGATTACGTAGTACAGGATACAGTGCAATATGTGGAGCATGCTGCCGCTCAGTCGGCACACAAAGAACTGAAAGTTGCGCGAAAATCGGCGCAAGTACCGCGGGAACCGCTTCGCACGCAGCAGTAGCGGCATGACCAGGAACTTGAGTGCCGGCAACCCGACAACAAACGACCCGAGGCAGTACGGCGCGATGGACACGATGTCCAGGAGCAAGTAGGACCGGTAGTTTTCGCGGATTTTCAGCCGATGGCGAATCATTTTCGAGTGGTCCATAAAGGCAAAGTGGTTGTAGCTCCAATACGTATCCAGCGCGTACAACAACTGCGCCAAGACGTCGCCTCCGTACCACACGGCCAGCTCGTGCACCGTGTCCACACGATCTTCCACGAGGTACGTGGCGCGCAGAGGCAGCATGATCAAAATGTACAGCGTCGTCCAAAACAGCACACCGTCCCACGCGCGGCGGAATCGCGAGTCCGGCTCGGTCCATGTGCGCGCGATGGTGGCCCCAGACAATGCCGATTCGTCCCGACTGTCGCTCAGACTTCTTCCCCTCCCCATCGGAGTGGCGGCGGCTTCTTCGTCGTCCGACTTGACGTCCACAGTCATAGATGACGACGCCTCCGCCACAAGAACCACGTCGTCGTTGACTAGGTCGTCGGTCTTGGTATCATCGATCCGATCGATGAGTTGCTGCTTGAGCTCGGGGAAGTCACTAAACACCGCCTCAATACCAGTCTCCCGTAGCACATATGCTTCGGTAAACATACACGCACAGATCGTATGGGGATGGGGTTCGTCCAAGAGCAAACTCCGCGCCCCAAACACATCGAGGGCTTTGCTGTGTTTTGTCGCGATACTCGGGTCCTGGTATTGCACACTTCCAGGCTTGACGAAGAACATGCTGCGACTGTACCGCTGCGCCTCGACCAGCACGTCTCCAGGGGCGACTGCCCGGGGCTTCAACTGCTTGGCCATCGCGGCCACGACCTCGTACGGCAGCGTCGCAAACAAGTCACTTTGCACCAGCCGCGTGCGTTTGCAGTGGTCGACAATGGCGTCACGCAGCTGGCGCGGCAACATGTCGATGATCTCATCTTCTTGAAACAACAGTTTGCGCCGTTTTCGGTACAAAAACTCCATAAACCCAAGCGCCTTGTCGGTCAAGTGTTGGGGCATCTTGTGGAACGCCATGTACTTGGCGAGGGCGTCCGTGGCCTGTCGGATAGACGTGGACGCAGCGTCCACTTTCAAAATGATTTCACCAATCACGCCAATCTTGCCCGCGCTGAAGAAGATGCCAGCAAATATCGCGCCGATGCAAAAGATTGTTTCTACCATGTTGACGGGCACGATGATGCCGGCGCTCACGACCAGCAGCATTTGAATCGCATAGTTGAAGCACCGCGAGTACCGCTCCCAGATCGTCCCCCCGTCCTTGGGCAGGTACAGCCCGTGGATCTGGTATTCGACCCACGTCCCAGCAAACAAACACGACGCCTCGTCCGTGGCGCTGTCGGCGTTGACGTGGACATTGTCGAGCAAGTTACAGTCCGTATACCACGGAAACAACCCCTTGTCCGCGAACGCCAAGTAGTGCCACCCACACGCCAACAAGTGCGTAAAGAACAAAATGAACAAAAAGTACCGGCACACGACGACAAAGTCGCTCCATTGCGGTCGGTTGCGGCACGCGGTTTGGGCCAGCTCTTTGATCCGGATCGTAAAGTATCGCAGGCGAAACACCTTGGGGATGCGGCAGACCGTGAGCACAGTCACGAGTTTCTCGGGGTGCCGTCGGACAAAGTCAATTGCAAACACCTCGACGGGGAACCCGCACACAATATCCCACTTGAGCGACTGCCACACGGTCCAGTGGAACGAGAACGACAGCAGCGCATTGTCTTGACGAAGGCGAAGCAGGTGGTACCGGTATTTCATCCCAATATCCACCATGAACAGCCCGTCGAGGACGTAATCCACGACAAACCCATACAAATACGACACGGGTTGCAACGATGAGAAGAACGCCAGGCGAAACGGCACCAGGAACGCGTTATAGAGCAATGCGAGCACCACAAGCACGTTCAAGACACGGCGGAACCGCGACTTGGGATGGAACCGACTTTTGATCAACGCGTCTTTTTCCAGGGTCGATTTCGACGTCGGTGTCCACTTGGCAACTTTGCCCTTGCGGTGTTTCTTTCTGGGACGGTCCGGGCGAGGGCGGGACGATGTGGCTGCTGCTGACGGGGGGCGTTCGGCGGAGGTAGCGCCGGTGGGGGGCTCAAAGGGGAACAGTTGGGGGGTGGACGCCATCGGGACGACGTGCGATGACGAAGGCCAGGACAGGTGGCCAAGCGTCGCTTGCATGGACGATTTCACCGTGGTGGGGAGTTCTCCGAGCTTGGTCATGGTTGTGGTCATCAAGTCCACGATGCCACCGCCGCCTGGATCGTCGTTGTCATCGTTCTCGACGTCGTTCGTGGCAATGTTGCTTTCCAACGACAGTTGCATGTCATGTCGCAACGACTGCCACGTCGACATTTGACTGGCCAAGATATCGGCCACGTCCTTGGCACGGAGCCACAGCACTTCGCAAAAGTCGGATCCGGATCGAAACGACGTCTTGGTTGTGTGGTTGCCACCAATCCTTCCTTCTTCGTTGGCTTCCATGCCAAAGCTCAAGAACGTGTCCAACCCAAACGTGCGCCGAAACAGCGAGTCCGTCTCGTCGAGTTCCATTTCGTGATCGTCACTACCTTCTCCTGCCAACGCGGTGACGACACAGCGGACGACCATGTGGCCAGACACAAGAATGCCCAGCGCCCCTTTGGGAACGTCGATAACTTCGTGAGGAATACACAGCTGCGGCGTCATCGCTGCATACACGGCGCGCATCCCGTCTTCGTTGACATGGCGAAAGAAGTACGCGTTCGGGTCGTCGTTGCGGCACATAGTCTGCACAATTTCCCACCTCAGATCGGGTACGGCCTCCTCCAAGATGGATGCTTCCTTCTCGTAATACTCGTGCTCCCACATAAACTCAAAGTACCCCAACACGCGATCCTTCAATGCTTCAGGCAACTTGTGCGACGTGACCAGCCACTTGAACCTATTCACACAACAGTCTATCACAACACATCTTCGATAGCGGTAGCCTCGTCATCTCATGATCATGCCTAGCCCCCCCAAGATGAAGTGGTGGATGAAGGTTGTTGACTTACCCGACAAGCATCTTTTGGTGCGTGACTTGGGTTTTGTTGCGGGTTAAAAGCAAGGACGCGACGCCGCCGACGAGCGCGGGCTTGAGGATGGCGCCGTAGAGCAGCATGATGGTGGCAATCATGGTTTCATATGGATTCACGGGCACGATGTCGCCAAAGCCGAGCGTCGACCCGCCAATGTACCCAAAGTACATGGACCGAAGGACGTAGAACCGGTTGTGCGCGTACGATTTAAAGTAAAACCGCGGGTTGGACTGGTCCACGTGCACCCAGTTCGCATCGGGATACACGACAGCGGTGATTTCAGCAATGTAGTACCAAAAACAGCCCACGAGGTACCCTGACAGGATCAAGATGGACACGATGCGGAAGATACGCCTAGAAAACACATGTACGTGGAACCTTGACAGCAACAGCGCCTCGGCCACTTCGAAGTACTCGGTCAAGTGCAATAGGCGCACAATCTACCAAGACGATCAAAGATTGATGAGGTTCGCGGACGACTTGATAGATAGATATGCGCCACCTTGTTCACGCGAAAGAAGGGGAGGTCCCGCATGGAATACCAGCCCCCCAGACAGATCAAATCCAATGGAAGGATGGACACAACGTCGATGACACACCAGAAGGAACGCGTGTACCGGCGGAACAACCGACGTCTGTCTGTGACAAGGTGGCCGTCGTATTCGACGTAAAAACGTCGACAGTGCAGAAAAAAGTCGACGAGGAAGAGCAGGTCGAATCCCCAGAAGAGGCCTAAGTCCACCAACGCTTCCGCATCCGGGTCTTCGAACCGGTTGTGCGACCGAAAGAACGCGCAGTCGCGGGGCACGGCGTAGATGTTGTAGAGTAGCCCGCCAAAGCACACCAACGTCCAGAGGCGGCGGAACATGGAGTTGGGGAGCCAGTCCGCCGATGTGACGCGGCACCATCGCCGTCGTCGGGTGGATGTCGCCGCGTTCGAGTCCATCGCGGTCGCGGCATGTTTGGCCAGAATGTGCCCGCCCCCGCTGTCGTCACTGTCCACATCGTCGCCCATCGCCGCGTCGGGATGCCGATCTTGCTCCAGTTGCCACATGTCTTGGAAATGACTGCGTCCAAGAAACACAAACTCGCACGCCGAGTCGCACACAACCGCGTACGGCGTAACTTCGTCGGCACTGAAGAGAGCGTCCTCACCAAAGTACTCGTGGAGTTCCAAGGCCTTGACCACAACCCCCCCAAGAACGTACGTGGCATCGCCTCGTTGAAGGAGGTAAACACCGCCCAACGCCTGCCCCTCGGCCAAGAGCACGTCCCCGGGCGCCTTGCTCACGTACACGACGTGCTCGGAGATGGCGGCGCGGAGGGACTTGCTGGCTGTCTGGAACCGCGGCACCGTGTGCACGAGCACTTCTTCGTGCTCGATCTGTAGCCGCGTGCGCAATGCGTGGGGGAGCTGGGTGGCCAACTCGGCCCGGGTGGTTTCGATTTGGGGGACGAACGACGCTCGAACAGACGACAGCGCCCGGTCCACGAGGTCGTCGCTTGCGTTGCGCCATTCCAAGTACCCGCAGACATCGTCGAGGCGTTCTTGAAGCGCCATCTGGTTGCGATCGGCATGTTCCATCAGCTTGAGCACGCACGCGATGGACGCGCACGAGATCAATATGCCCATGTAAATCACCTACAGTAAGTAGTACCGCACGTCATGATTTCGCTAGACAGACACGGAAAAGAAGGACGGATACCTACCAAGATGGACATGAACGTCTCGACGCGGGTCACGGCAGTGACGTCGCCGAACCCGACCGTGGTGAGCATGGTCGCCGACCAGTAGATCGACCGCAGGTACTTGGTGGTCGTGCTGGTGTTGTAAAATTGGGGGTACATGGCCTGGTTCGTCCACGAGTACGTGTCGTGGCGTTCGACGTACGCAATGTAGAACCAAATGCATGCAAACCAGTGCGAACACATGGGAAGGATCGTAAGGATATACATGGTGCGGCGCATCTGCACACTCATGCGCCAAAAGTACCCTTCCGTGATACGCAGGTACCGAAGAAACGGCACAATTGCCAGCACATGGTTGAGCCGCCACAGACCAAAGTTGCCTTGGAAACCCATCATCACGTCCGCAAAGAGATCTAATGGAACGAACGCGATGCATTCGATCCACAAGCGAACGCGCTGAGGGGATGTCGTGGTGATGGCTGCTGCTGCTGCGGCCATCGAAGCAAGGGACGTCGTTGGGTTGGTGGTGGTTGCTAAAGCACTCGCGGGTCGACAGCACACGAGCTGAAGCACAAACAACGTCAGCATGACACTGTCGCAAATGTAGTCGCACGCGAGAAGGGCCTGTGGTGTGTCGAGCAATTGGACAGTGGGGAGGACCAGACCTCGAAGTGGTAGTGTGATCATGTTCACTAGCACTGCAGTAAGTCCCAGGACGCAAGCCACGCCATTGAACTTGATCTTGACCATTCCAGAGAAGATTCAATCAACTATGGCGGATGTGTTTGGAGATGGTAGAAGTTCTTGGTCTGTTCGTAGGGGGCACGTGTGCTTTGTGATCACCACCCGAACGGATGTCGCCGTCCGTTACAGATTGTTTTGACGGCCGTTTCAAATGACACTGTGAAACTGCCGCGGTCAACTGCAACAAAAGGGAACTGCACGGTGCCTTCGCGTGGGTGTGTGCCGTGTGACAAAGTCGTGTTGTTTGATAAATGCATGCAATTAAGTATGAGATGGGGAACGCCTAGCTAGTGCGCAGAAGTCTTGGTCTCATCGCTCCATCGCGTTGGCTGTTGTCTTGAAGAGCTAGGTGGTGGGTGGACAGTTGTTGGAGGGAGGGGTGTTTACATGAAGCCGGAGCCGCGGATATTCTGCTTCAAAATGATGTCTTTGCACGCATTGAACACGACTTGGACGTTTTGGGAATCCGTGGCGCACGTGACGTGGTGGTAGATTTCCTTCTCCGGCTGGCGATTCATCTCGAGAAACTTGGACAAAAAGTACGTCACGCCCTTGTCAAAGTCGCCGAGGCCGCCGGGAAAGTCCTTGAACACTTCGACGCTCTTGATATCGATCTTCTTGACCTTTTCTTCAAACAAGTCCTTCTTGTTCAAGAACAGGATCATGGCCGAGTTAGAAAAGAATCGGTTGTTCACGATCTCGTCGAACAACGTGATGGCTTCGATCATACGGTTCGTGCTCGAGTCTTCGTACAGCGACTGGTCATACTCGCTCAGCGCGGCCACAAAGATCACAGACGTCACGTCTTCAAAACAATGGATCCACTTCTTGCGCTCGTTACGCTGCCCGCCCACGTCGTACATGACAAACGTGGCGCCGTCAATCTGATACTTTTCCTCGACAATCCCCGACGTGCGCACGCGCGCGTACAACATGTCTTGTTGCGTGACTTGGTAGTCGTCCTTCATGATGCGGTCGAGGTCGTTGAAGTAAAACTTGACCGATTCGACGATCTGGAACTCGGACCGCCGTGCCCACGTCGCCATGACACCCGGGTCAGTCCACAGGTTCTTGATCTTCTGGCCCGTCTTGGGGTTCACTTCGGTTTCGTCCGACGCGGCCTTGATCTCGTCAAAGTCTTCGATGCACTTGACTTCACCCTTCAGCTGCAGCTCCACGCACTGGTCCAGCAAGATCTTCATCGACGTCACGATGTTGTTGTACACAATTGGCGTGCAGTGTCGGCGCTCCTCCTCCGTGAGCGGCATCCCGTACAGAATCTTCATTTGTTTGAAGATCGTACTCTTCCCCGACTCGCCAGCGCCGAGGAGCAGTAGTTTCACCTTTTCCTGCTCCAGCCGGTGTGCTTCTTCATTTGCTTGGTCTACTTCGCGCGACTTGGCTTGGTCCTTGTCGCCGTCGAGGTTGCTCTGTGTGCATCCCATGGCAGACAGAGGGCAGACGGGGATGTGTGTGGTAGGTGGCTACGACTGTGGAGGGGGACGATGAGGTCGGGCTTCTCTAGAGTCCGGCGCTTTCGTCGATGTCGTCGTCGCGCGGTGGTTGCCCGGCGAAGTGACTGCTCTCGAGGAATTATACTTATGAAAACTGTAACCTCCATGCGCCTTGTCGCCTGCCGCCTGGCTATTTTTAAACAAACCTGCCTTAACCGACGAAACGACCACCTCAAGGCGCGCCTTCTTGGACGTTGGCTACGAAGCCAGCCCCGGCGCGACGCCATCTTGAAAACAGCTATAAACAACTGCGAATCCCTCGAGTCCGACCAGATGCCACCTCGACGTTTTTTCGGTGTTGATTTGACGAAAGCCTTATGACACCTCAAGATTTGAGGACTCACCCAACAAAATCCATCCCGATCAAGCATTATATTCACATTGCATTAGCTCCATGGCTAACGCCGACTCGTGCCGTTGCATTGCGTTAGCATCATCGTCTATAGCCCAAATATTTCGTCCGAGGCGAAAAGTCGCATAACGTTAACCGAATTTGCAGCCGTGTTATTAATCGAGAAATGTCTCATGTGGTACAGTATTGTGGATTCGATACGAATTTCCAAACCCCATTAACATAAATCGAATCTCGCCGCCGAATCGACGCTATTGGCTAGTCCAATTTTGAGTGTATTTGATTGGCTCTTACAGAAAGGACTAGTATATTCAACCAATCAGAGCTCCAGCACGACTCAATATTGATTCGACAAACCATGCGAATTTTGGAAGTTTATAGCGAATTCAAAAACGAAATAGAGAAGTCATCTTGGAAATCTCCCAATATGATTAGCAAAATACTGTATTACTTTGAAGGACGTTACGGGTAGTTTTATGTGGACGTTTTGGCAGTCCTCATTGGTACACAATACAGAATAGTTTAGCCAATCAAATGCAATTATTCATCTAAAAGAATCGACAAATGCACAGGATCACTGTATGCAATACAACTGCAAATGCAAAAAAGGCGGCTATCTTCAACATATTTGTTTTGCGACCTTCGATGGGATTGCAAGACACGACCAACGGGACGACAAGTCCACAGAAATCACAGCGTCGTACGGGTGAGCTCGTGTTTGAGTACATTCCCAGCATGAAGCGAACCTTCTTGACGCACGAATATGCATCGTACCCGCTAAAGTTTCTTCACCCGTCGACGATGGTGGCGCCCAACTTCCCCACCGCTGTTGCTGTGCGCTCCTACACTTGACGCTACACTATCATAACCTCTGTTGTAGTGCATGTTGGGCTACGGGGGTGGAATTGTCGGTGGGGACAGTACCCATGTGGACATCAAACTCGGCGACAATGCCACTGGTGTGTTCGACAACACCTGTCGCCAAAAACAACGTGATTGATCACTGGTGCACATGATGTAGTTGTGTTGGGCACCCAAGCCACGACGAAAGTGTACAAGCCCAAACCGTTAGCCCCTGCGACGCTGTCAACCCAACACCTCACAGTCCGCATCGGCGCCGACAGCCTCTTCGTCCATGTCCCTCATCCCATCACATGCTTCCAAGGCGCACTGTACGCCCAGCACCAGCGCTTCTTCCTGCATGCCACATCATCCCTCGTTTTGGTCGATTGGATGACTAGTGGCCGTCTAGCCTGTGGCGAGTCGTGGAGCTTTGCCTCCTTCGAAAGCTGCAACGAAGTGCGCTACGAAGTCGACAACGGTGAGGTGCTGGTTGTGCTTCTGGATCGACTTCGCTTGCTCGACGAACCTCACGACCCGTTGGCCGCGCGTATGGGAGGCATGGCAGTCTTTGGCACAGTCGTCCTCATCGGACCCAGGCTCCACTCCTTCGTCCAGCTGCTCCTCCAAGACACCGCACGCAAGTCGTTGGCACCCCACCAACCGCCCGTTCCCGCCGGTGCCACACATGTCCAGAACGTCCGGGCTGCCGTGAGTCCGCTCACTCCCAGCCATCCGTTGCTGACGTCGTCGTCGTCCTCCTCTGGGGCCATCGTGCGGGTCGCCGGCACCACGACCGAAGCCACATACGAGTACATGCGTGCGCTGTTGCTTCCGCTCGAAAATATCGTCGGGGTGCGCTGCTTCGGCGAAAATCGATGAATATATGCCGAAGCATCTGAGCGTTGGAATCAAACACGACCTTGCAAATACATGCTAGATCGGCAACGAACTTTGATATTACTATATAGTAGTGAGTAAAGTGAAACCTTACCATGGTGAAAATACTATATACGTCGAAGTGTAGCTAACCATCCAACTGGGACAGCTACACTTTCCAACATCAATGTGTGTGTCCCCATGTATGCACGTTGCAAATGCACAAGGCTGGATTAAATAGGATGGTCAAGAGTGATTGTAGCTACAACGTCGTCGACTTCTGACTCGCCGTGGACGCTGTCGCAGAGTATGGTTTGGACAAACGGTGTTTCAATTCGACTTGTCTGAATTGAGCTCCTTGTGGCCTTCTTCGTCGTCACACAAGTCGATGACAGTGGGGACGTACTTGGCATGCTTGGCTACATTTCCAAGGCACGTGAGCCATGAATACACAATACAGTTGAGCGTACGTTGGAGCGATAGCTGCCACATGGTGGACACCGCGTCCGCTGTCAAGTCGACCGGCTCCGTGTCTACGCAAAGTGAGGATCATATATATATATATACGAAATGGACAGAACAAGAGTTGGCAGAGTAGTACTAGTAGTTTTAACCCCAATCAGATTGCAGGAAACCGTCATGAACGTCGAATTAGTGTGTGACTTCAATTAGTGTGATACCAATCCACCGTTAACCCTTACAATTTTCAGTACAAACAATCGATAGTGTTGGCGATTCTGCACCAAAGTCCATAGTTTGGGCCAAAGGGTCATACTACTACACATACACACAAACGTACCTGGACGCGGAGTGGTATCTGTCTTGTTGCGCTTTGGTTTTCCGTCGTCGGCCGCGTCTTGATTCTTCTTGCGCTTGGACGTTTTGGTTGGTTTTGAAGTCGAAGTGGTGGCGGGCACATCAGCCGCGGGGGGACCTCGATGCTCAAACGGCCGCCGGACCCGGAGTTTCCGTCCGCGGAAGTCCTGCCCCGAGCTCGTCAGGGCACTCTCGACGCCTTCGATCGAGTCGAATTGAACAAACGCAAACCCGCGACATTTGCCCATCTGTGGATCCATTGGCATGCGCACGCTCTTGACCTCTCCATGGGGCTGAAAATGCGATTCAATCTCGGCTTTCTCCGTGTCAAACGGCAAATTGTTGACGAATACACTGAGCGGGTGCGCCGGCGGAGTCTTGACGGGTATCTGGTCGGTCACGACGGACGCCGCCGCCGCCTTATCAGAAGCGCTGTCGACCAGCAACGCTCGGGGCACGGTAGGAAGTTGGCTGAGCGGAGGAGACTCGTCACCCTCGACTACTGCAACGTCATCGCCGTGGAAAATGTCTTCGATCCACAGCACCTTGGTCGCCAACTGTTGCAAGTCTGGCGACACGGACCGTTCATACCCTTACGAACGAGCGGAACTGAGCCAACGGCAACGAACAAACGAACGAGCGAGTCGATTGGTCGGCCAGGACGTACCTATGACCCACAGCTCTTTGTGCTTGACGTTCTTGATGAGGTCCAAAGTATCGTAGAAATCGCCATCGCCTACATGGCATCCCCGAGGATATATGACGCTGATGGAACGAAGAGGACAGAGAGAGACACACACATGCCTGCAAAGAGCACAACGCGATCTGCCATCTACATGCACGACGTGGGTAGAGTAGTGGACTGTGAGGCCATGGAAAGGTGGCAAATCACGTTTCTTACATCTTCGTACACCAACGACAACATCTTGGTGGCAATGCTATGATGATGGCAAGGGTTAGACAGAGTGAAAAATTTGTATATGTATCTACCCGTTGTCGACTCCTTTTTGAACTTTTTGCTGAAAATGGCGGTGGCACTGCGGACACCGACACTCGTACCCCTTGGTCTGGTACGTTTTCACTTGAAACTATGCGCAACCGTATGGGTATATGATGCGTGGCTGGAAGGACTCGCGCGTACGTACTTGGGGGCCATGGGGGGACACGCGCTTTAAGTCCCGGAGATCGGGGTACGCGCGGCCCTTTTGCTCGTGGTCAAAGTACCAGCACTCTAGGTATGAAGACGAAGGATGTGGCTCATGCTCTGCTCGGAGAATATGATCACGCTACCTGAGAGAGCCGAGCCGGTACGACATTCAATCTCTGAGCGTAGATTCACGTAGTTGATGCGTCCGCTAGGCTGCAGTAGGTGTGGATTAGAGTCACGAGAAGCAGCACCGTTCGGGTGGCACACATACCAAGTCTCTCGCCCCAATGTTGGCGTACGAGCCATCTTGAGGAACGTCAGGCATGGAGAGATGAGTCACGTAAACGTACCGACGATCAGGATACTCCGAAAGGCTCGATGTGCATGTGACGGTGGCGGTGGCGGCAACTCGAGCGGCGGCTCCATGAGGTTTGATTGAATATGTCAGTTCGTCAAACGCAACTGCAAGAACGATGACAACGTTCCATTGGCTTAAAACCCGATCCAGAGTTTGAACCATGTACTTTTATTGGTCATATGATATGGTTTTTGGCCAATCCTATGGCGCTGTCTGTCACCTGGACATTTGCAGCAGACACCAGTCCTGCGGGACGTGTCACCACCCTCGGCAATCTCGTTGAGCACACTCTACGCAATTGAATTGGATCAGCTCATAGGGAGCATGTAGTACATGGCGAGAGCTCTCCCTCAATGCTGAGCGATCGCAACCATATCTTCATGTCACACTATTCTCCCTTGGACCACAAAGCTACCAGGTAGAATTGCAAAGAAGTATAACGTACATGATGCAAGTCATACATTTTAACATTGTTGGGCAAACAGTGGAGTATGGATAGACACCATCATGTTTCTATAAGATGGACCTTAATTGGTGTATCGTGGGTCCTTCTGCCTAGCCGACGTCGAAGGGGGAGCATGTTGGACGGGAGCACTGGCACTCAAATCGGACAACGTTCGCGACCTCACTGTCATCCATAAGCCCTTGACAACATCCAGAAAAGCAGGATCTCGCACGAGGTTGACCACGAAGAAGAGCACCATGGGGCCAATGATGACAACTTGCAGCATGCCCAGCATGTACAGAAAGTCGTCCATCGTCATCTTGGACGACGACCCTTTCGTCGTTCCTTGTTTCGCTCCTTCGCATACCACCAACAGGGCGGCGGTGGCGGCGCCTCGGTGTAGCCTTTTCATGATTTACCTGAATGTGGTGAAACCGACTCTCATTGATACGGATAATTTATCGGGCAGTTACTTTTTTATCCGAATATTATAATCCCGAGAGTTCTGAACATGGCGCCAACACATCAATCGCCGTCACGGCCTCGGCTAAAGATCTCTGTCGTTTCACCACAACGACACCGCCAACTGCGAGCAGCATTATCCCTAGCGGTATCAGGCTGCCAAAAGTGCCATCTTTGTCAGCTGGAGCGTCGTCATGTGTCCTCGAATCTGTTGCCGCCGTTGGACCCGACGCCTTCAAAGCCACCGACACGTCGACGATAGCTGCAGTGTCGACATGAAGAACCCCGTCGAATGCATCGGTGGTGCCAAAGTAAGCCAAAGCCACCTTTGGCGAAACGTCAAAGGACAAGGGCACGCGTTTCTTCATGCACGTCGTGTTGATCGTGTCCAAGCGACCACGGCCCATCACGTACGACGACACCACGTACACCCCGCAATGAATGTCACCCTGTACACATACGAATTTACATATCACATGCCGTCGTTCTGTCGTCATCAACAAGATACATCGTACGGACCGACAGCATGGGCGTTTGAAACGCAGTGCAATGAGGGGCATCGGGAAACTCAACCCAGCGCTTTTGGGTCCCTCTCAACGCGGCGAATTCTGCGCGGCCATGGTGCAATTCCGTCTGTGGGTCCAACGTACCGCTTAGAAAGAGCACGGACGCGTGTAGAGGGATTGTCGACGAACGGTTGAAGAACGAATCTCGGGCATACACGTAGGGGGCGGGTGTCGCCTTGGAAAGCGGGCTAAGGCTGCGGCAGGCCTCGTCGCGGAAGTTGGTGGCCACGCAATACGCAGGAACGAGGTCAAACACGCCAAGACCGAACGGCTGGGACTCAAACGATAGCTGAAGGTCCGCGACCGACGGCGTCGGGTACGTCCACTCTTCGGAGAACACGATCAAGGTGTACAGCATCGCGTTCATCTCTACCAAGGCGTCACCCTGAACAGTTGGTGATCGGAGGGTTGGAAGGACCAACTGAGTAAAGCCCTTTCTTCCTTGGCTGGGATTGGCAATTTTACGCTGCAAGAAGGCCAACACGTGGTCGTCTTGACGCGTACACCGGTGGAGGCGATACACAATCGCGGGGATCATGCCTCGGAGGTTGACATTCATGAGCAAAGTGGTGAGGAATCGTCGAAGGGTATGCGACGGCGGCGTGTCTGTCCAGTTGGCCAGGGGGTAACAGAAGGATTCAGCGACCCCGCCGGGCTGCCTAGCGTCCAGTCGAGTGTAAATGCGCATGATAAGATTGCTCAAGGGCAAATTCCCAGTCACAACATCCGGAAACTTGGAGTTGCAGAACGCATTCTTGGCACAACGATCGAGGAATCGGGCGCCTGTAGACAGACATGAGCATGTGTGGAGTTTCGTAGGAAGGGACTGTACCAGCTGCATTGATGTCGTTGTCAAACTGCGCAAAGCTGTGGTTTACCTGCGCCACAACGCCATCCAAGACATACCCTCGAATATGAGACGGTCCGAGCTGCATCACGCGTTCCACCAAGTAGGTTCCATAGCTGGCCCCGTAGACAAACACTTGGTGGCTACCATTTGGCCGCAGTTCATCGCTGAGCACCTAAGGGAGGCATGAAACACATGTGGGATTCAATACACAGTTCAAGGACGACATACGTAGAGGTCGGTGGCTGCGCTCGTGACTGAAAAGGCTGTGGGTTGACCGTCTATATCCAATGATGAGTGTGAGTACACTTTGAAAGGGTCTATCGTATTAAATACCAATCTGAAACAAAACGTCGCGGATGCAAGCAGGCAACTCGTCGATGGCGATGGCTTCTCCGTTGACACTGCCCGGTGTGGACGCTTGCGCGGCCACACATTCCAACGGATGGCTGCGACCAGTGCCTCGATGGTCCATTGTATAAATGTTGGCCGTGCCGTTCGTGGTCGTGAACAGGTCCAACATCATGTACTCCACTACATGATTGCACTTGTGTGTGAGACGCGATCGATATGATAGCAAGCACATACTGGCCACAGAGGACGCCCCCGGTCCGCCTTGCAACACCCACACGTCCTTGTCTACATTGACGCCATTCCCCAGCAATCTCTTCACGAACACTTGGATAACGCGGTCGCTGCGGCATGAGGCGGCGGTGGTCGCATGGCATAACGGAAGCTCAACCAAAGCACATTCGACCGCCACTTGCATTGTGTTGTGCCGTGCGTTCCACGATGGAAACGTGTTGGCGCTGCAGTTGAACCATCCGTCGATCCGCAATGTCGCCGCCGCGACGGCCAAACAGTACGGCATGAACAAGACGCTCCTCATCACCATGACAGTAAATGCGAACATCCCACTTGCAGTGCTGGTTGGCCTTCCACGGCGGTTTCACCGTCGACCAATCCGCGATCTTCGTGCATGCTGCGCTCTCGTGCTGCCAAGTGCTTGCGATCCGATTCGCTTAAATTCGGGTGATTTCTATTGGCCCAAACCCTGTTGTTTGATTGGGCCATTTGACGTGAGTCTGAGATGTACCGCATCCCGCTGCCACTGCCGCCATCAGCCGCGGATGCCTCGGCCACATGGCTCACGGAAGACGAGTACAACATGTTCTCCATTCACAAGCAGACCAAGTCCTCCGCTGCGTCGACAAAGAAACGCAAGGCAATGGAAGGTGCTGACACGGCACACTCGGTCGCGGTCAAGCACCCTGAGACCGAGCCGGCGTCATTGTCCTCATGCTGGGACGATGTCTTGCATGCGAAGAAGTCGTTGATCCCTGTGGAAGACCACGCCGTCTATTTGGAGCTGAAACAGCGCAAAATAACTGCACAAAAGGTATGGACACCGTGGACCCATTGCCCTTCACGAGTGGGATTGGTTGGTGTAGGTTGGTATGCCTGCGATCCTGGCATTGTCCGACGCAGAGCGAGATACAATCGACCGCATTGATGCGGTGGTTGTCAACGAGCGGGTACGAAGCAACCACAGACCAACACATCGATTCATTCATAGTCGTTCGTTCATTCGTAGCGGGACTTTCAAAAGCATTTCGAACGTCTGGCAAAGCGGGAGCTCGTGGTGCTCACGACGCTGCCAGAGGCCGTGGACAAAAAGGTCAGCTCGGCCTCGTTCCATTAGACCTTCGATCCGTCACCGCCAGCGTAGGTCCACGAAGAACTGCGGCGGCGCTGCGACCTAGCTAAAGCCGCGTACCCTCGGCACTACACCCCCACGAGTCAACTTGAATTCAAAGAAGCGGTTGTCGTTGTCGTTTGAGATGTTCTCACACTGCTGGTGTGTGTAGGCGTATGACGTGGCCGCCCCAAAACACACTGCCAAGGCACTGGTGATACCTGGCAGCTCCAAGCCATTGCACGCCCTGCCAGCCACTCCTTCCAGCACGACCTCGATCCCCGACGATGTTGTCCGCGCCACCTTGTCGTCGCCGTGGCTTCCCAGCCCAGTCGTGTCGTTGGACCCGGCCGTCGCGCCCCTCATGCACGCCCACAAGTGCAAAGTCGTACTAACGACGTCCACATTGGCAACATTGTTTGACAATCACAACGGACACTTTCACCGGGTAGTACGAATGTAACCAACCTCCTTTTGAGCTATGTACGATCCATGGCAATTCATACGCAACCGTAGGCGTTCAAGATCCCAGTGACAGTCACAGACCAACGACAGGTATGTATGTATTCACGTCATCGCAATTCGTTCGCCTTTGGGGTGTAAATAGTCGCGAGATGACGGTGAGTTCTTTGTCATATCTCTGCACCATCTAGGTGTACATGGACAAGCCACTGGTGCTGGCCAAATGGAGCGGACGCGCCATGAGCACCAAGTACTCTCGTCGGCTCTTGACGAAATGGCTGGATTCCCCATCATCTGTAGCCACGCCCACTGCAAATACTGACACCGACGACAAAGCCAGGACGTACCATGTGTGGGAATTTGCCAGCACTCGCGTCCTCGTCCGGTCCTCCCTCCATGGGCCCAAAGTAGTACCCAACTTGTTTACATGTTGTTGTCATTCTCACTCATAACGATGTCACATGCAGGCCCAGCCCGTGACCATGCACGCGAAAATGGACTACCAATGGAGTCTCCAGCCCGAACAAGTCACGGAGCGCGATCGAGCGCACATTTGGCTACATTCGTGGATGCGTGGCAACGCTCGCATTGTGTTTGGTATGTCCGGCATTTTATGTGATATGGTTGATGTCCACGCCCCTAAAGCTCTCGTAGGCCACTTTCACGGCACGGATCATCGGGTGAGTGTCACGGAGGAGACTGTTGCGTCGGTGGTGTCGGTCGAGGAAAAGTACGCCCATACCCTTCGTTATGAGAGTGATATATTTGTTTATGATTGATTTGGTACGAATTTCCGGACCCCGTTCCATCAAATCACGTATATATGTCCTATTGGTCAATTTGAAAATACTTGCCGCTGATTGGGTACATCATTTTTTTCGTTTTATTTCGTGCTTTCTGCAGGAAAGCCAATGAAATTTCGCGGCGAGATTGGTGCTCGGTTTTACGAATCGTGCAGAATTGGGAAATTTGTGGTCAATTCATGATATTGTGGATTCGATACGAATTTCCAGACCCCGTCGAATCGAATGTATCCCGCCGCCGCCGAATCGAAGCTCGAATCGACGCTATTGGCTAATAATCCATTCTTGAGTGGATTTGATTGGCTCTTACAGAAACGACATTTATATACAAGTATTCAACAAATCAGAATTCCGTCGTGATTCAATATTGATTCGACAAACGAGGCGAATTTTGGAAGTTTATAGCGAATTCACAATATTGAGCTTTCAAGTGAAATTTCGTGTTGTGGTTTCTCGTTGGAATTTAAATCGATTTGATTGGCTACTTCAGATGAGCTCAAAATTATTAGCCAATCAAAACCCATTTCTAAATGAAATTCAACCAATCACATCGATTGTGGATCGGTTTGGTCGCCGCGATTCGATTGCACCCCCTCCCCAAATTTGTATCAAATCAACAATATAAAGTTTTGCTTTTCTGTTGATTCAATGTGTGTTGTGCTTGATGTTGTGATGATTCTTCTTCTTTGTAGTCCGTTCACAAAGTTCCAACTGGTGCATGAAATCCTGCACCACGTCACAGAGCTCCCACCTGGTCGGTATCTTGTCGACCACTCGCCGACTCGGTCGAGTATCGGCGGTGGCGGCGTCGTGACAGTGTACGCCGCAGTCCGCCGGGGCGACGCGTGGGACGACCCCGTCGAGTCGACGTCCCCCGACACACTGTTTGACCTGCACGGGTACCTCGACTCGGCAGGAAGGTGGGACCGGACGGACCTGGCCTGTGTGATGCCCCAATGGACGTTGCCCAATCAGATTCCGTACACATTTCTCGTGCCTTCGTATTGCACCAGCTACTTCGAGTCGAATGGCCAGTGCGACCGCATCCACCGCCGACGTACGTCTCCTCGAATGCAAATAATCCATTGAAGCAATGTTTTAAAGCTTCAATTGTACCTTTTGCATCATGGGCCAGCAAGTTTATTTTTTTAACATTTCATGCCTCTTTTTACTTATATAAATAACATATATACTGACAGGACAATCACCTTTTTACGTATACGTTTTAACATTTTTACAGATATTTTTATATATTGTGGACCTTCGATACGAATTTCCAGACCCCGTCGAATCAAATGTATCTCGCCGCCGAATCGAATCACGAGTCGACGCTATTGGCTAATCCATTTTTGAGAGTGGATTTGATTGGCTCTTAGGACAAGGATATTCAACCAATCAGAACTCCGGCGCGATTCAATATTGCTTTGACAAGCAAGGCGAATTTTGGAAGTTTATAGCGAATTCACAATACTTTATTATATATTTTCGATTTGATACAAATTTGGGAGAGGTTGCATCGACCAAACTGATCCACAATCGATCTGATTGGTTGAATTTCATTGAGTGGGTTTTGATTGGCTAATAATTTTGAGCTCATCTGAGGTAGCCAATCAAATCGATTCAAATTCCAACGAGAAACCACGCCACAACACAATGAAATTTCACTCGAAAGCACAATAATCTATTTTCCATTTTCACTCGCTCGTCATTACTCTTTGTTCGGTTTTGAAAAGTTGATCGTTATTATGAACGAACGATATGTAGGCAAACCGTGTGGCCACGTGCACGTGCGAGTAGGCAAGCACACTGGCGTCTTTGTGTGTCAGTTGTCTGTCAGCGGCAGCGCCAGCCTCAAGAAAGAGCATACTCGAGTGCCGTCAGCTCCGTTTTGCAAAGGATTCTTGCAGCAGACGTGCTTCAAGGTTCGTTTCCAGAAATATGGATGGTTGTCGTCGAGTCGTCCTAAGCTGTGAGATGAATGCGAATGATCATCCCCCATCTACGATATATACAACTTGGGGTGGAATGTGATGAAGTTTTTGTTTGGCATTGTTAGAAATCGTGCTCGGAGCCCCACGTGCCCCTGCCCGCGCTGCTCCGACAGGTCGCCCACGAGGTGTTGGTCCATACGCCACCTCGTCCAGGTCGCAAAAAAGCAAAAGGTGGCCGACGCCCCCCGCCTTTGTCGAAAGAACCGCCAAAGGACGACACACAAGACATCCCCCCCTAGCCCCCTTCACGCCCCACAAAGACACGCCAGCCCCTAGCCACTAACTAGCAACCCACCCAATCCTAGAAATATTGAGTGTGTATTGTGCTTTTCTTTATGTCTACACCAACAGATCTGAGTCTACTTTTCTGTGAGCGGCCGAAACCCCTTCCACCACGCGGGGGCAGCGTACCCGCCGTTTGTGTCGGAGTTCTCTCTCGCCAGTGTCTTGAGCAGCACGTCGGTCGGTCCGTCGGGGTACTTGGCATAAGCCGCCGTGAACGCCGTGTGCGCGAGGTCCCAGTGGCCGTCCAAGTACTGCGTCATGCCGTCGTTAAAGAGCGTGAAAAAGTCGCGGGGGATGCGTTCCTGCAGCACTTGGAGAAAGTTTTGTCGTTCGAAATCCATGGGCATCTGGACGCCGTTCGGGTCCACGAGGGGCAACGGGATGTCAACGTAGTTGCCAATGTCAAACGTCCACAAATCCATGGGAATCTCGCTGCCCTTGACTGTCACACGGTCCACCTTTCGGCAAAACGACTTGACAATCGGACTCACTTCGTCCATGAACCATTCGCTGATAAGCATGTCGCACTGGAACTGCCCCGTCGCATTCTCGAGCCGGGCCGCCATGTTGACGTTTGGGCTTAGGTACGACGCATCGATTTTAAACTTGGACCCGATCGCGCCCTCGATCGCCCACCCAATGTGCAGCCCAAACCCCATGGCCACATGAAAGTGGTTGTCGAACTTGTCCTGCAACGCCTGGTTGGTCAAGTACGTGTGAAACCGGCCGTTCGGCTGGTTCGCGGTGTGGATCTCGACCCGCATCCGCAGCACCGCCACGAGCGCCGAGTCGACCAGCTCCTGTGGGCTGATTTTGCGCGGCCGCGACCCGGTTGCTGTCAACAACACGCCAATGTCGGCGCGCTTCTTGACCCGCTCCGCCGCGTCCATGATCGGTTTCGTGGCCGGGTCCCGCGGGTCGCGCATCCCCGGCAGCGACCCGTCGCAGATCTTCCACGCAATCAAGAACGCCGACCCAATGTTCTTGTTGGCCGCGCCATAGTACATGTTGGCGTCGCTGTGCACAATGTCCGCCAACGTGTTGATGTACGTGATCACGCTTTCTTCCAGAACGGACACCGTTTCCGTAAAATGTTCAATGATGCCAAACCCGAAAATGGACGAGATCTTTTTGCCTGCGACATGGTTTACACTCAGAATTAGACTCAGACTAAACGCACCTGGAATCATCACGTTGAGTTCGCCCGTGCCGCTCATGTTCTTCGAAATGATCTCCGTGCCGGCACTGCCAAACCCGACTTGCAACAGCCGTCCAATTTTCGCAATCGTTTTCTCAAGCATGCGCGTTTCGTACTCTTGGTTCAAATCTTCTTCAATTTCGACGTTCGCGAGTGGGTTTTGGGCCAGCCGGTTCACCAACGCCATCTAGACTCAGACTCAGACTACGGTCGCGTGTATGTACGCACCATGCGTTCGATCGGGCCAATCACAAGCTGGTCCGAGTCTTTGGTGAAAAAGTAGATGCTCATCCCAAACACAAAGATGATAATGCATGTCTTGCCCACGTTTGAATGGGCGTCGGCAACGTTTTGGCTTTGAATGTCAAACACAACCCCGGAAAAGCACGACGTGTCGAACACTGTGCCGTCGTTCGCGTAGCACGCGTAGATGCTAGACGTTGTGTCCAGATCCGTCTTGCGCAGCGTCGACAGGTCCATGTTCAAGTACGACGCACTCCATCCCGACGTCGGGTTGGCCGACAGCGCGTACGCAGACGTGGTATCGACGGCGCCCGTGGACGTCAGCCCCTGGAACTGCATCTGGTGCATCCATTCGTTGGTCAAGTTGGTGGACACGCCATACACGACCACGCTCAAGATGAGCCCGTCGCATTGCCGAATGTATTCCTAGGACAAGACTCTTACGAAGTCGGAGCTAGGAGGCGGTGGGTACCTGAAACGACGATTGGAATGCAGCCATGGTGACGCTGCCGGTGGCGTTGTAGTCTTGAGCAAGGCGGTGGAGGTAGAAGAACGCGTCGTACTGGTACTCGTCCACGCTGGAGAGGGACATGTCGATCACAGGCAAAAAGATGATCATCGTGAGCACGAGCACAATCAACCGCCGCGTCGTGAGTTCGGTGAGGATGCGGCCGACCTTGGACGGCTCGTTCAGTTGCACGACCTTGGAGTCCTCCTTGCTGCGGAACATGCGCGACACACGGATGAGGCGGATGAGGCGGATCAGCTTGACCATGCGCCCCGCCTTGGTGCCCGCGCGGCCGGCTTTCCCCGCCTGCAGCGACGTCGACGCCAACCCCTTGGTGTTGGTGTCTTCGGGGACGATCAAGTTCATGACCCACTCGACGTCGGATAGAATCGACAGCGTCGAAATCAAATCCATCCAGAACGTAAACGACACGCCGCGGTTAAAGTACCCTGGCCGCGCGTACACGTTGGCGACCATCTCGAGCGAAAACCCAACAAACACGAGCAGCAGCAGCACGTAAAACGCAGAGTCCGCTTCGGTGGTGAACCCGCCGATGCGCATGTCGTCTGCAAACAAAGCAAAGATGGTCATGACGCCCAGCGCAATGTTGAGGCCCCGGCCATCCAGCAGCGCCACGATGCGCTCCCGCTGCGCCTGTGTCGGCGGCAGCTTTTGCACCTCCGGGCTCACCTTGTTGGCCACCTTGGCCGATTTGGACGACGTCGGCGCCAGCATCGTCGTCTTGACCACGGACTCGAACTCAAGCGTCGCTGTACTGGTTGGTGCCTTCCGAGAGTAACCACTACCCAACAAGCACAAACCTATTTTTGGCTTCCTGACGTGGCGCAGTCTCGTCGACATAATTTCAATCGATGGTGCGACATTTAGGACTTGGTCGGTTACAAATGTCCTGATTAGGACATTAAACTAGGGCACCGTTATATATTATTGTCGTACCTTTGCACCTGCAATGAAACAATGAAACTTGAAGAATGTATTTAAATATTCGAACTGATTCTAATTCATTTGAGATTGTATTGACATGTTATAATTTATATATCACGGTGCAGGTCAACGACAAATACGGTACTATTGAGTCGTCGGAAGGGATCGAATTTGAAGGCGGCGGCATGATGAAGGGCATGCAAGCCGCGGGCTCAGCGTGGAGTCTTAAGTAGTACTAGGTAACAACACCCAATGACATTAACACATGCATGATATGTACAATACTAAGCTTATTACAATGTGTGTGATGGCATGCTATGCATGATCTGAGCAACCCACACGGCGCCACAGAGTTGCTCAAAGCAGCAATCGTTGTTCTGGCTCGATTCGTGCGCTCGTTGCCACAGCATAGCACAGTCTGACATGCAGTGCCCTTGGAGTGTATGTATATTTGGTTTATCCTTAGCTGTTCATGCGCAGGCGAAGGTGGGCAAACATGTGGCGCCAGAACTCGCTCGCCGCGACCTTGTCGAGATGGCGCTTGTGCGGGTGGATCATGAGGATCTTGACATCCCATTTCTTGATGTCTTGGTTCAGGGCCGTGCCGTGGGAATAAATATGAATACCACACACTGTCACATACACAAATCAGTTCCTTGGCCATCACATATCCTCTTGTTTTTACCTCGCTTGAACACTTCGAGGGGAAATTGCCACTGCCAGTCTTTAAACTGCCACGTATGACCCGATACGATCACCCCCACGACGCACTTCCTATATGATGGCCATTATCGTATCGATCGTGTGATGGCCAGCAACGCACCAGTCGCGGTCGGAGAACCGAAGCACGCTGTCCACAAGCTTGAACGTGTACGTCTGATCGCTCTCCTTGACCTGAATCGTCACGGACGTGGGCTTGCGAAGGCCCTCCGACTTCTTCTGCGCCGCCGTAACAAAGTGGCCTTCCTCCAAGAAGTCCTTGACGTTGAGCAGACTGAGCAAGTCGGACACCCCCGCCGGCACGACGATGATCGGGATGTCTACAACAACCGCATGGGCCAAGAACGAAGTGTGTCGAGTTGTGGCTACCTGGAAGCGCCTTCTTCATGGCTTGATGCAATGGAACAGTCAACGTCGACGTCTGCGTGAGGAGAGTCACCTTGCCCGACCCACTCGACCGCTCGCGTTCTTCCTTCAACACCAACTCGAACAGCGCCAACATGCTGTCAAACGACTAACGGGATCGATCAAGAAAGTTCCAAGGGTTGGGAGAAGGAGGAGCATGTATGTATGTATGTATGGACCTTGGGGGTTGTCATCATGCTCGTGCGATCGCGGTGTGTGTATTCCTTGTCGAGGATGCGCTTCTTGATCTCGTTTTCCGTGTCCGTCTCGCCCAAAACGTCAGCAGTCGACGACGACGCGGCTACGTGGTTCGCGTCCTTTGATTTTTTCGAAGGAGGAACAGACGAGGACGAGTCAAGTGGCCGCGATGAATGCTCGCCTGCAGCAGCAGCAGCCTTGCGCTTCTGGGCCAACGCAGCCGTCGCTTGGTCATACACCTGGACCGACTCCTCGATGTCTCCACGCAGGTACGCCATCAACTCCTTCTTGTCGATAGTCGACACCATGTTTACCTTTTCTGCACGTGTCTTGGCTACATACTCAGGAAACGTCAACGCCGCGTACTTGACGCATGTGACCACAGCCATCAAGTCATAGCTCTTGCTCGACGCCTTGGAATGGAACGTCGTCTTCAACGTCCCCGGGAACCGATGGTCCACTTCCTTCACGCCAGTTTCCATGTTGATGGAGCACAACAACACTTCTCCGCCTTCCGTCTCCACAGGGCGGTTTGCGATCACTGCCGCGCGGACAAGACCCAGCGCGTCCATTTTGCCGTGTATGTGTGTGGTGTAGAATTCAAAATGCCTACAATGTGATTGGCCTTAACGACCTAATATACTCCAATCACCAACGATATTCAGCCAACATAATATTTATTTTAATATTAATACGATTAGCGCATATTTCCAAGATTCACCGTCAATAATAATATTGTACTACTATTATTGTACTACTATTAATATTATTAATACTTCGAAGTATGATGCTTAACACCTACTAAGCTGTTTCTATCAATAATAATAGTACTTCGAAGTACTACGTAGTACTAACTAACTATTGCTACACTATTTTGTATACTAACGTTACGTAGTACTACGTAGTATAACATTATAGAGTAACCGTTTATTCGTTACAGTAACATCAAGCGTACTACGTTTTACTGCAACGGTCCGCGATACACATTGCCATGCAAATGGCGGTGGCAGACGGCTGTCACATGCGCTTCCAGGACGTCTGGGGCGTATCCCGCCGCGCAGAAACCCGCGAACGGCGCGGCGTACTTGAGGCTATAGTCCGAGTACCCTCCGCAGGCAGTGGCGACGGCGGCATTCACACGTCGCAAGCACGCATCGTCCAACGGATCTTCATTGGCCGCAAGGGTGGGTGCCATTGCCGCCACCTTCGTTTGGATCTCGGTAAACATGATGTCGGCAAGTTCCCGGGCTTGGATCGTGTGAAGCAGTGCGTGGGCCAGGCCGTGGCGGGCTTCTCCAGGCGGGGCACGGAGGTACTGGTAAAACTTGGACACGATTTCCGCGTCGCGCACGTCCATCGACGTCAAGACGGTCAGGTCCTCCGCGTCCTCCCCATGCAGGTCGTCGTCGTCGTGGGGACGTTGGTCCAGCGTGCCGAGGAAATCGCCCACGGGTTCGTCTGGAATGGTGTCCGTAGACCCGAACGCGAGCACGTGGCTCTTATTCGTCTTGCGCTTCACATGTTGGTACTGCTCTCCCAGCGTTTCCTTGGCCAAATCGCCAACGTCGCTGTCCTCCATCCAATTCACCGAATACAAGTCACCCAGACACGTGCCAAGCAAATGGAGGCCAATCTTGTCGCCAAGGGGAGGGCAGTACGTGCCCCACGAAGACTCGTGGTCGTTCGCAGCCGTCGTCGCATACACGTTGATATCCGTGGGTAGGAGCCCTTTGAACATGGAGCCGGACTCACATGCTTCCATGTAGAACACCAGTTCCTTGAACTTCTTCGCGGCATGCATTTCTTGCAACGTGGCCACCAAATCCTTGGCGTACAAGTTGTCCTTTGGAAACACAACAAACCCTGGCGCACCGTGGTCGACAAAGTTCACAAACACGCGGTCCTCGGCCGTGCTCTTGAGCACTTTGCCGCCAGCCGCGGAATCCCCGCTCAAAACTTGCAGGAACTTCTTCGGTGTGACCTACACATGTACATGAGGGGAATGGAAATGCAGAGGAGGGAAGGGGGTACGTCGTCGCCTCGGTAGTCGACATGGCAATCCTTGTAGACGTCTATGGCATCCTTCTTGAACGTTGTGGGGTGATTGAACAGTTGGCCAGGGAACGGATTCGAGGTACTGTTGGCGGCATCGTCGTACATCATCAACACAATGTTCGACGCTGGAATGCCGTGACGGCGCACGACGTGGTAGGCATGACCTGCGGAAGTCGGTAGGAATGAGGTGGAGATGTATAGACAACGATTATCGAGACGTACAGGCATCGGCTTGGTGGCGGTAGTTCCAATAGCCCGTGGACCCGACAGCAATAACGGCCCAGTGGTCTCCGGTCACACCTTGGAGGACGAGGGCCGCGACTGCCGCGGCAAGTTGGGAGAACACACGCATGTGGGGTCAGAAGAAGTTTGGCTAATGACAACGTTCCTTCCTGGCATTTGGAAGATCGGTGTGGAGAACACTTGGAGCCAATCAGGTTGCTTATAGCTCAACGTCAAACCTAAGATCTCACCACACTTTATACTCCGGAGTATACATATTTTAACGATAAACGTCATATTATCCTCCAACATTTCATACATTTGACTTGCTAAACTGCAAAGTATAATATTACGCAGGCCATGAGTGCTACTGTTGTAGTCTGTTAAACAAATACCTCAACGATTTGTTGCCAGCAGAACGGTGGCAGTTGAGGCAACGGTGATGACTCCAACGGCGACGTCGCCACCACTCCTCCGCGTCCTCCAGACGGACTTCACAGCAGCAAAGGGGAATGCGCTACAGGCATGTTTCGCTAGCTTGTATGGACTTGATCTAGATGATGTCCCAAACTTCATCGCTGACCCAAGAGGTTACTTGAACGCCATCAATTCGTGGCTGGCCTCCCGAGGTAACGACGTCCAGTTGCGCAAAGTGGCCTTGTCACCCGATGGCAGATTACCTCTCCATGAAGCAGCTCTCGATCCTGGCACTCTCGTTCTCTTGCGAGGCAGCTCTCCTCGAGGAAGTCATGCGCATGTCGTCGTAGCGTCGGCCGATCCGACCGGTCGAGCGTTCGTTCCGGTCATGGATCCTCATCCCGACACAACGTTTCTCAGCGACGATACCTCTGGTCAATGGGTTGGCCTTCTCGAAGAAGTGGCCCTTCCTTAATGCACTTCTTTGCTCCGTCGGCATGGCACCGCCAAGGCTACCGTAGGTGCTGGCAGCGATCCTCCGTGGCGCAGCGGCCTCAGTACATGTAGCATCGTTCATCGCCATTGTAAGTTACTAGTGGTAAGCAGGGTTACTCGTCAAAAAGATGCACCTGCCACCGATAGCGTTAAGAATGTAGCAAGCTGATACAAGCGCTACTTTGCACACCACAACTTTTGCTGTGTGTTATGACGTGAGTTTCTACAATTGTGAACACCAAGCACCTCAGATCCAAGACGTCAGTTGTACTGGTAGACACTGCCAACTTCGACGTAAAGCGGTAGCTTTTTATTCACTCACCCCGTTGGCCACACCAAGCATCAAGTCAAGTAGACAAACGACTGACTTCGCTCTTTTGCCTTGTTCCGCCGTGAATACAGTAGTGTTAGGATGTGCAAAGTCCACGTTGCTGTTTGTTTCAAGCCCACAAAATGGATGGTTTGTTTTTCACGCCAAATAAAGTTAATCAACCAGTCTCGTCTCTTTGTCTACCCCTACTCGTATACACTTTGCTGCAGTGTCTACAAGACCTTTTGCAGCGTCGCTTGCTGTTGGCCGTCCAACGCGCCCACGATCGCATGCATTTGGTCTGGGAAGGACGCCACGAGCCACTTGAAGCACGCGACGATCTTCCCTTGGACGTCCTCATCTACATCCGAGTCGTCGCCCAACGATTGCGCAAAGATCGACACGATGTCGCCCATGTGCTGGCTCGCCACGGGGTGCTGCATTTCGAGCAGCTTGAACAAGGCGCCGTACACGTTTTCTGTTTCGGTAAAGTCTGCCTTCAGCGGAAGCGCCTTGAGGAACACAGGCAACACTTGGTCGAGCGGCACGGCGTCCGGCGCGGTCGAGATCAGCGACGCCACCGCCGAGCACGCGTTGTCGACCACGGCTTCGTCCTTGGCGTTGAAAAGCGGGGCCAGCGCTTGGAGGAGCTGCAGGTACTGGGGGGCCAACGCCGGCCCACTCATGCGCACGATCGCGCCCAAACTGAACGCCGAGTTGCGCTGGAGCGACGAATCGGCGGACGCCGCGCCCTTGAACAAGGCCGGCACCACTTCGGCCACGTACTGCGCGCCGGCGGCTTGCAACTCGGGGAGGACTTCGCCAAAGCTTCCGAGGATGGCGGCGCGGTCCTTGTCGGCATGGACGCCCACTTGGAGGTACGCCATGAACTGGGGAAAGAGCGGCTGCCACAGCGGCAACAACGTCGGGCCAAATGCCTTGGCCATCGCCCCAAACAACTCGGTGAGCAGATCCACCACGGTGCTCTTGTCGCCGTCGTCTTCGTCGTCGTCGTCGTCGTCGCCGTGGCCTCCGTCCTCGTCGTCCGGGTTGTTCAATTCCAACGTTGTCTCAGAAAACTTGCCAATCACGTCAAAGTACGGCGCCAACACAACGGCCCCAAGTTCCGTCGTGAGCGTCGTGAGGGCGCGGAGGGTGCCGTCCACGACCGCAGGGTCCGAGTCATGCAGCAGTTCTTGAAACACGCTTTGGATTTGGCCGGCCTCGACGTCGCCAAGGGGGGGGCCCATGAGTTTGTCCAAGAGGAGCTTGGTGCGGGGGTGCAGCTCGAGCAATTGGCCCTGCGTCCACACCTTGACGTCGCCGTCTTGGGCGGCGGGGGTCGTCGCGTAGAACGACGTGACGACAAGCGCGGCGCATGCCTCTGGCACCACCGCGCGCACGCTTTCGTGGATCGTTTCAACCATCAAGCTCATCGCGACGAGAATATCGGGCACGAACCGGTCAAAGCCGCCGCCGAGGTTGGTCGCCAGCGCCTCAATGCACTGCACGGCACGCGTGAGCATCTCGGTGGTGGCAGTGTGGACCTTGAAGTAGTGTTCCGTGGCGTCGATCTCGTCGTCATCTTCAAACGCTTCGAGGGCTTGGTCGTTGTCTCTGCAGATTTCGACGCCGTTGTCCGGGGTGAGCATGGGCAGGATGGCCTGGACGCACGTGTCAGCATATGGAAGGAACGCCTTCTTGAAGATGTTGCTTGCGTTGATGATAAAGCCCATGCACATGTCGTTGAGCTCGTCGTCGTTGAATTGCATGGTCTGGAACACATACGGCATGACCACTTGGATGTGGTGGCCAAACTTGTCAGCGCCGAGCGCCACGACCAAGTACCCGAGGCACTCGATCGCGGTCGCGCGCAGTTGCAGGTACTTCTTGTCCGTGATGGCCAAAAACGGCTGTAGCAAATCGCACACGCCGGCAAAGTACGGTTCAAACTTGGTCTTGGCGCCCACCGACACACTGCCCAGCGCGGAAATCGCGAGTTTCTGGATGCCTGGCTTTTGAGTTTGCACGAGCCCGACCAGCTTTTCGACGAGCCCGTTCAAGAACGGCTCGATCTCATCCGGTTCCATCGACTCGGTAAACACTTCGAGCACGTAGCACGACGTAGCCTTGACGTCCGGCGTCGGGTCGTCCAGCAACGCCAGTGCGACGGGGATGATGTCCACGTAGTGGGTCTGAATCTCGGGCTGGAGGTACTCGGCAAACTGACCGAGCGAAAAGCACGCGGCTTCGCGGACGTTGTGGTGCGTCGAGGCGGCGGCCGTGTAGATGAGCGGCAACACGCTGGCCAGGTTTTCCGACAAGAACTCGGACAGACCTTCCGAGACGACGCCGAGCGCGAGGACGCCGGCCTTTTGCATGCTCGGGTTGGACGAGCCCACGACTTGGTGGGCGCATTGGAGCACGATGGGCTTGAGGGTCTTGGGCGACAGGCTCAGCGCCATGTAGTCGAGTGTGCGCTGGGCCATCTGGGTCATGTGTTCCTCTTCGTCGTCGTCCTTTTCTTCTTGCAAGATGCTAAAGAACACGCCGCTGGCCGAGTGGTTGTCGGCGGCCACGGCTTGGATCATAGCGTTGAAGATCGTAGGGGCCAAGCCCGACTTGGAGATGACCTTGGGTTTGTTTTCGACGAGCGAGTTCAGGCACGCGTTGGCGGCGGCGCGCGTCGACGGCTCGATGTCGGGCGCCATGAAGATCTGGAGAAGCAAGTGCACGAGCGTGGGCATGGCCTTGGTGAGCAGCGGGAACGAAATCTCCGACAACGACGTGAACGATTCCATAAAGTCGCATGCTTCTTGCTCGTTTTGCGACGCCATGCACGCTTTGAGGATTTCAATCATGGGCTCGACCAGGGTTTGGAACTCGGTCGCGGTCTTCTTGTCCGTGGCCTCGCTTTCGTCAAGGTACTGCGCAATGCCGCACGACGCACGCATGGCTTCGACGCGGACTTTCATCTCGGCGTCCTTGAGCCCGGCCAAGTAGAACCCCTTGACGTTTTGGAATTGCTCAATCAGTTGGCCGCCAATCGCTTCGTTCAGCTTGTTGAGCAGCAACATGGACAGGTACCGCGCGGGCGCGCTGGCGGCATTTCCGGCACACGATGTGATCAACGCAAACAGTTCTGGCCATTGGCCTTCGGGCATGATTTCCGCAGCCACCGCGGCGATGATGCGTGCAATGCCGAGTTGCACCACGGCTACGGGCTCTTCCACCACACGTTGAAGCAAAGCTTGGGCGAGGTTGGTGCGGGTCGCGGCGTCAAAGTGATCCCAATGCGACGAAATCTTCAAGTGCATGAGGAGCGCGGCGTATTGGCGGACTTCGGGCCGCGAAGACCCTTGCAACTGGGTCATCATGCCAATGACGGACGCTGGCGAGCTCAGGTACTGCTTCAGCAGACCTTCAGCTTCCTTGATTACCTGGGTGTCGGGTGCCATCAGCCGCAGGATGCATTCTTCGAGCTGTTCTGGGGCGAAGTCGACCATGGTGATGTCGAGCGGGGGATATCTCCGAGAATGACGACGACGATGATCTCAGCCAATACAAAGTTGAAGGCTAAATGAATGGTGAAGTGCATTTGCCGCTCTCCACCAGCCAATCACCGCGCGAGAATTCCCCGGTATGCACTATGATTGGTTGAGGTTTTCTAGGGCCATTGGGATTAACTGTTTCAAGAGCGCCAACCCAAACTTTTCAAGCCAACACGACCACGAGCATTCGATATGGTGAGCCTGATGCATTGTCAAGAAACTCCTAGTAACAGCTGCAAGCTATCTTCTCACTAAGCCTAGTACAATCTTTGACTGGGATAAGTTTGAATCATGCTCATAACAAGATTACAGTATCTTGGAGCTTGGATCGAAATTGTGAATGCGAGCTGAATCTTGGTGGTTCCAATACCTGGTAAGCAAGCGCATTGGAAGGCCGGCAGATTTCGGGGTTTCATGTAGAGATGCGGCGCTGCGATACAGTCGATCGTTCAAGGGATATAGTGTCTCGAGAGTCCTTATAGCCAGAGTTCGTCCCGCGTTGATGGCATCATCGAGGTGGTGGACCAATCCGTCCGCCATGCAAGGTATCCAAGCTGTAGTCTGTATGCCACTTTGCATGCAGTGCAGTGCACGCGAAGTGCAGAGGCGGCAGCAGTTGAATTGCGAACTTGCTAGGACCTCTTGCATGGAATGACGAGTGCGAACGACAAGGACCTGTCACAGCCATATCCTATCCCCTTGCAGTGGCTTGCGCATTTGGATCTGGACGAATCGTTGTATCTGCCCACCTATGCGCAACTTCGCATTTGCCAACCACGAATCGATTCCGACCGCCGCACCGTCTCCAACTATTTTGTCGAAACATGGCACTTCAATTTGAATCTTTGGTTGCACCGATCAATCATGCGGCCCAAGCAATGCATGGATCGCTGGAAAGTGATCGGGCGACGCACCAGCAGTACGTACATCTGGCCTACGACAATGGCATGACCGCTGTGCGCATTTCGACGAGGTATCTTGACGGCGAATTTGTATGGATGGCAGCACGACATTTTCCTCGCGACAGTGACCAACTTTCCCACGTCAGTGGAACATGGCCATGATGATCTCCCACGTGAATTCTCCCTGGTACCGTATTGAATTGTCCGAATTGTGGCTACGACTGCTTCACAGCAATGTGCATATGGGACGTCCCAAAAGCGTCGTTCCAGGGAAAGCTGCCCATTCCACAGTGCTTACGCCACAGGAGAAGACCACGTACTGTGCACCTGTGACCATGCATGACCACGTGACAGCAGGACTTTTCCGGCCCGCACAAAGTGAGCGTACAGCCGAAGGCAACATCACTGTTGACATTGGCAGCCACAACATCACAGCCATCACTGTAGGGAGAAAGCGTGCATGTTTGCATCTGCAGGCAATACCGTATAGTGTATATGCATTGCGACGCATTAATCTATTGCGACACTGGTAATTTTCTTGTAATAACTGATGACTTCGAATAATTATAGATCATTCGGTGAAGTGAGAAGCTTAGATCCGCGCTCTCGTACGGCCGCGCTTGCGCAGACGGCCTCCCGGGCGCTCGGGGCCAACGTAAGGCTTGGTCACTACTTTAGGTTTCATCCCACAACTTCATCCAATGTCATCCAAATGTCATCCACATGTCATCCACCCTTTTAATTCAACAATTATATTATATTAACCATAGTATCCAAGGTTGGTATTAATATTCAATGCTGTCCCGTAAGTCTTACTGGTAACTTGTGATCACGTTGAATATACTTCAAATTTGTATGACGCAATGGATTAACAAAATTTGAGAACGAGTGTCGGCTGGTTGTGAAATATTACCTGTCGCAATACATATACACTATACGGTAGTACATACTGTAGTGCGCGCAATATTTACAGTTAAATCGAAAGAAAGTCCAAATAACGTTCCAGAAAGATCCAATTTCAAAGATCATCATCCGGATAATCTGGTCAACAGCCAATCCATACCTTCTTTATCCGTATTTATCGTGAGAATCAACCAATCGCAGGTTGCCTCTTGGCATCATAATTGCAGATGAACACGATCATATTCTCATTTGAAAAAGTTTTCTCGCGTCGTGACATCCATGGGGCTGCGTGTGATGATGATGGCGCTGTGTAGCGCGGTGGTGACGTCGTCGGCGTTTTACACGTCGGCGAGTGCCGTGAAGAACCTGGACCCCAAGTCCTTTGAGAAGGAGGTTGTGGGTGGCAAGGGTGTGTGGTTGGTTGAGTTTTATGCGCCTTGGTGTGGCCACTGCAAGTCCCTTGCCCCTGAATGGAAGAAAGCCGCGAAGGCGTTGGATGGGATCGTCAACGTTGCTGCTGTTGACTGCGATCAGCACAAGGAACTTGCTGGGAAGTACGGTGTCAATGGGTTTCCCACAATCAAGGTGTTTGGTGAAAACAAGCGCTCGCCCACGGATTACCAAGGACAGCGCACAGCGCAAGCGATTGTTGACGCCGGTGTGAAGGAAGCTTCCAAGCTGGCCAAAGCTCGGATCTCGGGCAAAGCCTCGTCTGACAAACCATCGTCAGCTGCCCAAGACAAATCTAAGCCCAAGCCCAAGGCGAAACCGTCGCCTGCGTCGTCGTCTGCTGTGGTCACCCTCAACGATGACAACTTTGACGACCTCGTGCTGAACAGTGGCGATGTGTGGCTCGTCGAGTTCTACGCCCCTTGGTGTGGTCACTGCAAGTCGTTGGCCCCGGAATGGGAGCAAGCTGCATCCGAGCTCAAGGGCCAAGTCAAGCTCGGTGCGTTGGACGCGACCGCGGCGGAGCGAAAGGCGGGAGAGTACGGCATCAAGGGTTTCCCCACGATCAAGTTGTTTGGCCCCACGGCATCGTCGGCTTCGGATGCGCAAGACTACCAGGGACCTCGTCAAGCGTCGGGCATTGTCTCGTACGCGCTGAACCAGCTTGAAAAGCTCGGCGGGGGCTTGAAAGTACCTGAAATCACGTCCACGGCCGCGTTGCACGACCACTGTGCGGGTAAATCGATCTGCGTCGTGGCGCTCTTGCCCCATATCATCGACTCGGGCGCCAAGGGCCGCACAGACTACTTGAGTCAAGTCGAAGGCGCGGCCAAGCTGGTCCGTGGCAAGCCGTTCCGGTTCTCGTGGGTCCAAGGTGGCGACCAATCCAAACTCGAACACGCGTTCGACCTGTCCTTTGGGTACCCTGCCGTGGTGGCTATTTCGCTCGACAAGCAGCGGTATTCAGTCATGCGCGCCGCGTTCGACAGCAAGTCCATCGCCACGTTCCTCGAAGGCATCTTCTCCGGCAAGGAAGCCACGTACCCGTACGACAAGTTGCCGGCCATCCAATCCGTCGTGCCATGGGACGGCAAGGACGCCAAGGTGGAGACGGTGGTCGACGACGACGACGACGACATCCTCAAGGAACTTGGCCTGGGCGGCAGCGACGAGCTTTAAGAATTAAAAAATGTCGTCGGATTGTGTAACCGTCCCGACCAAAATGCACCAATGGCAGTCGTCCATGTATAAGCAATCATATGGCGATAACTACGCTGGACCTTACTTCCACAACGCATGAAGCCACAGATATTGCGACGGATACGTCTCGATGAGGGATGACACGGTGGACGCATACAGCTCCATGATGGTTTGCGCCGTATGCTTTTCCTCGTTCCCTGGGGTGTGTCGAATGACCTAAGATGGGTTCACTTGCAGAAGCAAAGTGTGATGATACAGTATGTACAGGTAGTAGTGTACCGGCAACGTGTGCAACAAGAATGGTTTTGGGTGGCCTGCTGGCGCCAGCACCAATGCAGTGCACCACACTGGTCGACCGGTTCGTAGGTGAAGCACCGCCGCGCCGGGAGCCATGATCGTAGGTCGGTTTCGAAAAGACACGAGGACGCCACTGCGACTTGGCCGTTGGTCGCAAACGAGGGCAACTATGGCTGACGCGGGTGTGGCAACGTCTGCGTTGTTGTTCTGCAATATTTGTGACTTTTCAGTCAAGATGGTGGTCAATGCGGTCAGGCACTGTTTGTCCTAGACGTAGAATGACGAGCCAGACGTGGAATCGTTCGAGTCTTACTGGAAGCAGGCGCGTATGAGGGTAGCTTCGAAGGGTTAGAAGCCACTTGTTCAAGGGCAAGTTGTGCAGTGGGCGATAGAGCTACAAGGGCGATGTTAGCAGGCTTTGAGCTGGAAGTGAAGAGACCTCGTAGACGTGGTCAACGAGTAGGTTTGGTGGGGCGTGTACACAAGGAAGGAGCTCCCAGCACCCTAGAATGAGATACAGTCGTTTAGTTTACCAAACTTGCTCGGGAATTGTGATCGCAACCTAGATGGGCGGATGTGACAATGACTGGGCCGTTGCGCAGGTCGGCCACGTACTCACGAGGAAACGCTACATCGACGTATCGCTCCATGTCTTGCCACCTGCCAAATGCTCGAATATGCAGAAACCACAGAAGCGACTACATAATCAACATCGCAAGTGTGTGTATGTATGTCCCTTGCATTGATTGACAAGCGTGGAACGCACCACGCAAGTGTTCTCGTACGTTTCACGAACGAGACGCTTCTGTTCGACGGCACTCATCGTCGGGAACGAGAGGGCAATGTTGGCCTTCACAATGTTTCTTCGAAGGCCCGCTACAACCATGCGTATATATCTCTTCGTACTACATACAGGTCGCAACGTACCAGCATGTCCGATCCGTCCGAACAATCGTCCCAATGGGACAAACATGAATGGAGGGAGGAGGCCGACTGCAAGAGCAAGACTCCGCAGGGTCAACGTAACCACATGATCCGAGATCAACTGCCATCTACGCCTTGCCTTCACATCAAGCTCGGCGCGAAGTGCCACCACCATGCCAATAACCTTAACGTTAATGTGAAAACCAGTGTAGTCATCCGGATAATTCTTCTGCGATGACATGTATCCGGAATAAGCAAGTTTTTCAATTTACGCGTTGACAAGCTCAAGTTCAAAGATCAAATCCGAGTTGGGGGGGATGTCCTTGCCAGCGCCTTCCGAGCCGTATCCGAGCTTGGAGGGGATGGTGACGGTGCGCTTGCCGCCCACGCGCATGCCTTCGACGCCGATGTCCATGCCCTTGATGACATCGCCGGCACCCAACTTGAACCCAAACGGGCTCTTGCGGTTTTGGTTGGCGTCAAACTGCTTGCCGTTCTTGGCGAGCTTGCCCTTGTACAAGATTTGCACCTTGCGGCCCTTGGTCGCTTCCTTGCCCTTGCCCAACACACTACAATACACGCCAACATATCACGACCCGCACCGCAATACGATTCAAATTCAACGTACACTTCTTCGACGGTGACGCCACCAGCCTTGCGAATCGTAGCAGGCTTGGCCTTCTTGGAGTCTTCGGCCACGGCCGAAGCACCTTCCAAAGGACGCTTCTTGCCAGCGGCTTGTGCATCCTTCTTGGCGGCGCCATTCTTGTCTTCTTCGACGACTTCTTCAAATCGACCCGAGTCCTGGACTTCGTCATCGTCTTCCTCGTCTTCCACATCGAGGAGGTCGTTGTCATCACTGTCGTCGTCGTCTGGGCCCAAGCCGTAAAGTCCTTCGTCATCGTCAGACACATCGCCGTCCATTTCCGCATCCACATACGCGGTCAAGTGAACCGAGTTGACACCTTCCGTGGAAAACGTCAACGCGCCATCCATGGGCGTAAATGTGTTGTTCAACGCCCACTGCGCGGTCGACGCGGTGTCCAACGTGCACAGCGCGATCTTGAGATCGCGGCGTTCCGTAGACACGTACAGTGTCGTGCGACCAGCGACGGCGTCACCGGCCAAAGCGGCGCCCGAGAGCTGGAACGCCATGTCTTCGGTGGGGTTTTCACACACCAAGCTGTGTCGGGGATGGATCTGTTCGCCAAAGAAACCAGGTTCAATGGCGAGCTTTGTCACAGATTGAGCCTTCTTCGCAGGCGAAGGGTTGACCTCCTTCGTTGGCGAAGGCTTGGCCTCAGTGGTCGTCTGGGCGCCACTTTCCTTGGCAGCAGCGGCGACTTTGTTCGCGGACTTCTTTCGGGACATGGTGTCGTCGCGGTGTGAAACGTTTTACGAAATGGTTGTGTGGCGGCGGTAAATTTGAAGTCGCAGATCAACCCAACCAACCAATAGAAGAATACGACCGGATAATTCAACCAATAAGATGGCACGGATCATATAATTCGTGAATCGTGGTGTTTGATACAATTACATTGATGATAGTTGGTAGAATTAAAACTATTATTATGACGTCATATATATTTCTATATGGAACATATTGAAATATATTCCCTCGAACAATATACACACTATTTACTGTTAACGCCAACCACATTTCCCACGTCAGCATTTTCATTACATATCAAACATCCGCAACATGGGATCTGACATCACACAAGAGTTCCACAAGTTGGCCAAGTGGAAAGCACACCATCGACAGGAAGACAAGGAAGATGCGCGCCACCCATCGAGCCCCTTCATGCAGACAGCAGTGGACATTGTACGTCATCGCGGCACTTGGACGTCATAACCGAGTGTGATGGTGATAATGGTGGTAGCTCCACGACATGCAAAAGATTGCGTCCTTCTGGGAAGCGAAAAGGAAAGCGTACTTAAATCCGGCACACTTCCTACCGAGCAAAGCCATGGCCTTTACCGACATGGAGCGCGAAGAGCTCGAAGATGTAAGCACGCACGCACATGCAGTCATACACCACGCACCGTCTAAAGTCGGATCATGATTGTAGAGTGTGTTGGACTCGTACAAGCTATGCGAGCAGCGCGTGGGTGAGCTCAAGCTATTGGTCTTCCCAGCGCACGGCATACCCCAGCAAGTGGTCAAGGTCCGGTCCGAAGTCGTGCATTACTTGTCTGATGTAGGGCGATGGCTATGCTCTTTCATATATCCCCCCACAACCCAATATCAATCATCATATGCTCGTAGCGCATCCAACGGGGCGTCGCATCGACCAAAGACGAGCAAAAGAAACGTCTCCAACGCCCGTTCTTCTTGTCTAAAAAGTATTCATCCCCCGCCTTAAACACCGGGTCACCATCGTGTGGTGCTGTTTGCTAGACTTGTTCCGAACGGCATCGACTTGAGCCGTCAGGCCATCGTCCTGCCGAAACCAAATGCCACGTCCACTTCAACTTGTGCTTCCACCACCAGTACTCCAGCGACAACGCTGTCGCATGTACGTCCGTTGCATCGTTCTCAAACATGTGACGCCGTCATCTTGACAGTTGGTTGTAGGAGATTGATACACAAACTTCCCTCGACATCCCCGTGCCCACCACTAGTACTACTACTACTACTCCCACCCCCCCATCGGTTCCTTCCCCCTTGAGGACCTCCACATCATCGACAACAATGCCATTTCAACCGCCTTCTGACGACGCCGTCGTGTTCACCGAGGCAGAGTCGCGTCAGTTTCACGCAGAAAATGTCCAACTACATCGCCACCTGCATGAAGAAATCGACGCCGCGCGGTTGTGAATCATAACCTCCTTCCTTGTGTCTGACGATGGTCATATCCTCTAGACGCGTGGAAAAGCAAGTGCACGACATCCAAGGCATGATGCATCAGTTCGCGTCCGAGATTGGTGGCCAAGCGGAGAAAATGCACGTGGTGGCGCAAGAAGCCGAGGCGGCGGCGGACAACGTCGGCCACGGCAACCTCTCGCTCAAGCACGCAGCAGACCACGGCCACGGGTTTGGGTTTGCCATCTTTTGCTGCTACCTGGCTGCGTCTACGCTGCTGCTCTTCTTCCACTACTATTAAAGCATCCATGCACTCCTACTTACTGTAGTACATAGTGGTGGCTAAAGCCAGTGTGTGATGATCGCGAGTGGTTTGTCTGATGCTAATGAAGTCGTGCCGCCGCTCGATGTCCTCTATCAGGGCTTCCCCCATGTTGAACGTACAACGTTATGGGCGCCTTTACCATACAGTACTAGTCGAAAAGTAGAGGACAATTAGGTAGTACTGTTAATAGTACTCCCCCTTCCCCCCCCCCCCCGACGAACCAGATGTAATTAAGGGGTCTAAAATATGGGAACATCGCACGGCTATTGGACCTACAATACAATCCACGCACTAACAGTAAGTACATATTATGTTTCGCTGCACATGATCATTGACGTTGTTTACTTTCAAGTATTAATACTATTGGATTGGATTTACAGTTATAACGTTAGTCTGTTAGTTACGTAATAGGAGTAAGTTCGTATATTATTAATAGTGCAGACGACATACTGTAATGTTATACCGCTGTGTAGTAGTAGTATACTAACAGTTAGTAGTAGTAGTAGTACAGTAGTATTACAGTAGTATTACTTTAGTAGTATCACAAAACCTCCCTACTAACGTGACTACAAGACTAGTAGAGTACCATTAACGTTATACTCCTACTTGTGTTTCGCATCCTGTTGTAAGTGTCTACTAGACTCTATAAGGGATGTACGTTAGTTGTCCTGGTTAAACCGTTACTACTATAGCCTACTACTACATACTACATACTACCTACCACCATCCGCTACTTTCTTGATTAATGCTTGGATCGTTTGGGCGGGGGGCCGCCGCCGCCGGCTGTCTTCTTCTTGTGTTTTCGCTTAAACTCTTCGTCGCTGTCGGCCTCCTTCTTTTCGTTGCGCATCATGTCACTTGCGCGCGCCTCCTTCTCCAGGTCATCCCAGCTGGGTCCGTCGTCCTCATCGTCGTCGTCGTCGGCACTGCCGTCGTCGTCCGACTCGTCCACAAGCGACACATCCGAGTCGGAATCATCATCCGAGTCGTCCGAGTCGGATCCGTCCGAGCCGCCGCCGCTGCCGCTCGCGCTGCCTTCAAACTCGCTCTCTTCGTCATCTTCGTCGCCATCTTCGTCGTCCGAGCCATCCATGCGGAGAAACTCCCATCCCGCGGGCTTGGGCACGCCATCCTCATCCGTTTCGAGGTAGAATCGGTCGTCTGCCTTGATCGTGACCATGATCTGCTTCCAGTTCAAGTTGGCCGTGCCCTCCGTGAAGCAAATGTTGATGTCGTCCAGCCATTCCTTGATCCGCTCGAGCTCGTTGGTCGAGATTGCCGACACGCGGACCGGCACCAAGTTGAAGTTTTTGTACACAAACACCATGTCAAAGTTCTTGGAGCCAAAGAACACACGCTCAAAGTGCACGTGCTCGACGTCATCGAGCAGCGTGATGAAGAACGGGAACTCGGTCAGAGATACCAAGCAGTGCACGGTCGGCTGCAGCAGCACCATCTCCTTGAACGGGGTGCCGCTGAACCCGAGTTCGCGGTACGGGATGTCGAACGCGATGGTCTTGTCGATTTGCTCGCTCACGCGCTCCACCTTTTGGCAAAAGTCCTTGAACGTCAAGTTCAGCTTCTCGCGGAGCGACCGCTCGCGGTTCTCCTCGTCCAGTTCGTCGGGGTCGTACATGGACCGGCGGCGGTTGTCTAGCGCTTGGCTCGACTCGATCACTTCCGTGTAAAACTGCACATCCTGGTGCTTCTTCTTGCCAATCATGATCGGGTTCTTGAGGTGGAAATGGATCAGCACCACCAGCTCCTTGTCGCATGGTTGAAAGATCGCGTGCTTGATGTTGGCGTACAAAATGTCGAGCTTTTGGTTCTTGTTGGTCGTGAACCGAAACCCGTTCACGTGGGCTTCCAACGTGCCTTGCGTCTTGCGGCCGCTAAAGGTAGGCCGCGCACTCAAGTCGCTTAGTCGCGGCACGCGGCGGTCTCGCTGCATGATCAAGTCCTCCTGCACGACCAAATCTACATACATATAGTGTCAAATCGAGCCGAATCATCGAATGTGTTGGGAGAATCGATTTTCAAGAGAGCCAATCAAATCGCGTTATGTCATCAAATATATTCTACCAATCCAAACGTTTGACCCCTCCGCAGTGGGCAAAACCACATATATATGAATCGTTGTATAGTATAGTGTGTACAAGATTCAATAGGATCATGCAATCGATTCGAATGCTACTTGGTGAAATGACTCTCAAGTCCAATTTTGGGTAAAAGGACAATATATATATATGTATATTGTCAAATCAATCGATCGATATATATCGACCAATCAAAACTCAAAAACCCACAACACGAATAGTAGCCAATCAAATCCACGCTTGGACCAATCAATGCACAAACATCGAATTAGTGTATGTGACTTTTCAAAATTCGTACGAACATGTCGAGTGTCACACTAATTTACGTCAATGTACCACGATTCTTTCGATAGATTTGGCGCAAACCCGTATGACTTTTAACACAAAGTTTGGGTAAAAGGACAATAAAAGTCAGTCAGCACCAAGTCAACCACACTGATCTCCTTGGTCGCACGAACACAACATATAGCCCCACAACGTACGTACGTACCCGACTCTTCTTGCTCTTGTTGCTCGCGTTGCTTGACTCGCTTCTGCAACTCTTTGATCAGGCGGAACTGGTTGTTCAAGTTATGCGCGTCACTCGATCGAAACCCGAGCTCCTTGATAAACATGAGCGACGGAAACTTGGCGACCGCCGCCTGCATCGCCGGCGACGCGTCCTTCCCAAGGGTCCCGCCCACCCCCGGGCAGTGAAAGTTGATGCGCAGGTACGTCGCCTTGTCCTCTTCGCTCTTGCTCACGTTTTTGATTGTCGAAATGTGAAACGGCACGGGGATGCCGTTGATTGGGACGATCACCGCCTCTGCGCGCATGTCCACCGCCACCTGCCGCGGCTTGAGCTCCGGGTACCGCGACGAATGGTTGTATGCGACAATGGCGTTGCGGTCTTGGCGCTTGCCTTGGACGGCGTCGCTGCTCTGTTCTTCGAGGCGGCGCATGGCTTCCTCTCGCTTCTCCTTCATGAGCTCGGCCTGATGGCGTTCGCGGCGCTCCTGGTCTGTCTGCTTGCCTTCCGACTGGCGCTGCTTGTCCCGCAGCCGATTCTGCATGATGTTGCTGCTCACGGGAGCGTCTTCGTCGTCGTTGTCGGCCTGTTCCTGGCGTGCGCGGCGCTGTTTCTGCTGCTTGTCGAGCTTGTCTTTGGCCGCCTTGGCTGCCTTGGCATGCTTGTCTTCGGCGTCGTTGTCGAGCACGTAATGCACCTTGGTCCATGCCTTGGACACCTTGGTCAAGATCTTGGTCTCGTCCGGCTGGACCGATACCGTATCCGCGAGCAGAATCGAGTAAGTGTCGGGGAGGTGGCGCGGCCTGTCGGCGTCTTTGAGCGGGATGTTCTGGAAGCCCATGGCCACATTGAACGCTTGGCCAGCTTGAATCACGTGGTGGTTCTTGGCCGTGAGGACCATCCCAGCTTCCCGAAAGTCGAGCCCAATGCCAAAGCCAAAGTTTTTCGTGAGCAGTTTGGCCAGCTTGGGGTTGCGCGACTCGACGAGTTTGGTCACTTTGTCCACGACTTGGCTCACGGTTTTGCCCGGGCGTAGCTCGTTGATGCACATGTCATGCGCTTCGTGCAGTAGCTCATACGACCGCTCCATGGACTTGGTTGGCGTCACAAAGAACGTTCGCGCCACGTTCGAGCAGTAGCCCTTGTACCGGGCGCCCACAGACGCCACGATCACGTCAAACTTCATCACGTCCGACGAACTCTGCGCGCTCGGCTTGAGGTCGTACTTGCCGCCCGACTGAATGATCGGCGAATAGCACGACTCAACGTCCTCGGGGCTGAGCGTCACCTTGATCTTGCTCGGGTCTTCAAACACGCCCTCAATGTCGGCACTGAACGCATCGTGCTTGACCTTCTTGTCCTCGTCGATGATGCCTTCCATGTCTTCGACAAACTTGGACTGGAACACCTTTTTCGTGAGCGCGCCAGCCCAGCGAATGTTTTCCTACAACAACCGCGAGACCGGTGAGTGAACCATGATGGAAGAGGGTGTGGAAGGGGTGTGTATGTATGTACCAGCTCTTCGGGGGCTTTGACACGCAGCGCGCATTCGATGCCCTTGGAAATGTCGATCTTGTCCATGCCCGCCGCGTCCACTTCTTTCTGAAACAGTTGCACAAAGTCGCCGTCGGGGGATTCCTTGGCCAGCACGCCCACCCGTTTCTTGACGCTGTCGGCCTGGATGGCGGCGATGAGTGCCGCGTAGTTGGCCTTGTTGCCGTCCGTCTTGTCGCGCTTCAGCAGCTCGAGCTTGACGTCGGACGTGTCGTTGCCGCCGAGGATGGCTTCCAGCATCGTGTACTTCTTGCCACTCGTCAACACGAGCAACTTGGACTTGGTGAACACCATCAACGTCTCGGGAAACTCGAGAAATCCCAGTAGATAAAACTGAAGCACCGCCGATTTGCGGTACCCGCTGTCGTCTGGGTTGGGTTTGCCCGCCAACACCAAAAAGCTTTCGACATCGTCCCATTCCGCGTTCTTCGGATCCTATATCAATGGCAAATCAGCATCATGAACAGGGCATCACGAGATTCAGCACCATGGATACATACCCGCCATGACGCATAGATGTTGTTCAAACGGCGGAAGAACAGCTCCTGGTCCAGCTGCGGCGCGGACATGTTGGCTCGTTCGCTGCGGCTTGTAAAATGGTGGGGTTTGGAGGGAACTTATAGTAGTATTATCCGGATAAGTGTCCGGATAACGTGGCATGCGACGGTTTCCCCGCTAAATGAGCGCCCCATCGCCACCACCACCCATCGCTCCATGACTAGCTCTCTTGGTGCATCTCATTGCCATGGAATCGCGCATGCCATGATCCCAATAGCAAAGGGATGCAAGCTAGGCATGCAACCTCCGCGTCGCTTTCGTCGTGTAGGCATACGTCCATATGCTGGTCGTGGACTATATGGCGGGAAAACTGCAGCCAAGCCTGCCGCTGACCGACGAGCTTTTTGGTTCTATGGAACGGCGTACATGCATCTGCGTGACTTCTGTTAGCATGTGTTGCATGCTTGCTGCTTCGAGTGACATGGCGTTCGGTCACACGATTCATCGATGAAATGCTAGTCCCCTTCATTCATATCCCACCAGACTTCGCATGCCAATATGGCTCGCTTTCTCCACTGCTAAAGTGTCGTAAGTTTACAAAAGTGATGAAGTCCATGTCTCCGCATGCTACTAGGCCTTGGACACAGTACTTTGTATCAAAACCATCGCATTATGCCGACGACAACGGGTCAGCAAAGCTAGCAATGGCCTTGTCGATCTGGTGGGTGGCTTCCTGTAGTTTGTACACCAGCTCTTCCAATTGTGCCACGGTGCAAGTGAACTCCACGGTCGCGACGACGCCAGTTCGCGGGGACTTTGTCGTGAGCACGATGAGATACAGCTGCTCGCGAATGTTGCCGTACGTGCTGGAGCGAATGCAGTGGTCGAGTTGCCACGACACTCCCACGACTTCGTTCAGTTCCAGTCCTACTGCGTGTCAGATGTGTTCTGCAGCCCTGTGGAGGAGCATGGGCGCACCTGAGACGCCACCCAAGGCACGGATATTTGGAACGGACGTGTGAAGGAGACCGGCGATGTCATCCACGGCGTTCTCCACAACCCCCAACTCCTCCACTAAGCGCCTACTCGTAGTGTAAGACACATGCGCTCGTCCAAGCTATCTATGGATGAGATTCATGCATCCATGCCTTGTACTCTCAGACGTCAAGTTCTGCTTGGCGACGTCGGCAACTAATATACAAATGGCAGCATAGGCTTCTTTGAGCACCACAGATTGATCTACCAAGGTTTGTATGAATGTAAGGGACGAGATGACAAAAGACATCACCTTCTTACCCACGGATGATGCACTGTCGAGCGCTGGAAGTGCCGGCGAAGTAGGGGAAGGATAGCTGAGTTGTTCTACCGCCAGAACAAACAACTGGCGCAGCACTGCACCTGGAAGCTCCGTCGCAGCCCGCTGGACTTGGCCTTCCACGGCACTTCCCAACGCCATGTTCAACTCCAAGATAACGCGAGCGGATACAATTTGGCTACAGTTGAGTTCTCTCATTTTAAAATTGCTTCGAAATTTAAAAAATAATTGATAGCTCCTATAAAATATAATTACCTGCAATATATAATTTGTTTCATTGTTCCATTTTCCAAACTTACACTTTTAATCGTGTACTAATAATAATACCTGTATTGTATTATTACCTGTACAATGTTATATTTGCTCAGAGTCATACCGGAATGCATGTCATTCTATGACTACATGCTCACAATCGTCGCGGTATTATTGTAGATGTTTTGGAAGAAGACAGACGAGCCGAAGAAAGCATCGCGTGCGAGGGCGGCCCCACCTTCCCAGAGAAGCGGCGGCAATGATGGTGCGTTCCGAGCCTGAATGGATATGCTAGGACTGTTCTCTGAACCTGCATTAGACTTTGACTTGGCCCAATTTGGCATCAAACCTGTGAGCGACAAGGACGTGGAAGCTGAAATGGCCAAGATGATGGCCGAGATCTCGAACGGGTCGTCTGGGGACATGGATGCATCGGACGACGAGACGGAACTCATGCGTCAGATTCAACAGATCGGCGTCGACGTTTATCCATCGTCCCTTCGGGCAGTGTCCTTGTCCATGGGCTCTATCCACTCGAACGACGAAAACGACGATGACGGAGAACTAAGCGACTCATGCTTGGACGACCCGCACCTCCAAGCCGAGCTACAAGGGATTCTTGGCACAGCGAAGAATACACCTTCCAGTCGCGAGGACGATGAACGACTCCGACTCCAACACCTCGTCGAGTCGGAGAAGCAAAACGCGATCAACCTCAAGCGGCAGGGGCACATCCACGGCGCGTTAGAGGCCATGCGGGTTATGAAGGCGTACGAAGCGCAGCTCGAAGCCCTAGGTCCTCCTGTTTCGGCTCCTCCTTCCCAGCGGCGGCGTCCAGTGGCGGCGGCCACGTCTGCGCTGTCCCCCACCATCGACGACGACGACGACGACAACCATCACACCATTGAAGTGACCGACGACGATTTAAACAATCCAGAGTTCGACGCCATGCTGAATGGTGGTGGAGCAAGTACAGTCAAGTCCAAAGCAGCAGCAGCAGCATCGGCCACGCCACCACAAGCTGCTGCAGTGGACGTCCACGACAACGACACTGTCGACAGCGTCCAAGCGCAGATCGCCGCGCTAAAGCGCGAGGCAATGGCATTGAAGCATGCCAACAACATTCCGCAGGCGCTGGCGATGCTCAAACAGGCGCGGGCAATGGAACCCAAGCTCGTCGAGCTCATGCAACGACGACACGCACCTCCACTTTCCCCAGGCGTTCCGACCATCCCAAGTGATTCTTCACATGCCAACGCACTTGAATCTCGTGGACAACAAGAGGGTCCACATGAGATGGCCACGTCGTGCACTGATTCAGACAAAGAAGAAGAAGGAGAAGCGATTCACGTGACCGATGACGACTTGGACGATCCCCAGTTTGATGCCATGTTACAACACATAGATCAAGGCAAAGACACAGAACGATCGAAGAGTACTGCTTTGGACGACGCACTGGACGACGACATTGCCGCGTTGAAACACCGCGCCATGCAGTTGAAGCAAGCGAATCGGGTGCCGGAAGCATTGGCGATGCTGAAACGAGCACGGGCGATCGAAGTCAAGGCTACCCACCGACATACCGCGGACCTGCCACCGTCGTCCGCCGACGCGGACATGGTGTCGTCGTCGGTTGTGGGGAATCCTGACACGATCACGCTTTCAGTGGATGCGATCAATAAAGTACCCACGCACGATGACATGTCCAGTGATCACGTCATACTCGCTGAGACGGGGGGTTCTTTGGCCGTCGCCGACGACAACACGATTGAGGACATTGCCCTTCGCCCGCGCACGTCATCGTCTCAGTTGATTGACGAATTCGAAGAAGAAGAAGGCGAGCCGTTTCATGATGCCGTGTCTGCCCCGCCGCCGCCATCGTCCTCTATCATGTCTGTGCAGGAGCAAGTAAACGCGGCCAAGACACTCGCGGTGGCGCTCAAGAAGCAAGGCAACATCCATGACGCCTTGGTGCAGTTGCGCCTCGCTAAGGACCTCGAAGCAACCCTCCAAGCCAATTCTGGAGCAACGTTGTACGACCAGCAGCAACGAGCGAATGCGTTCGAGTCGATTGAGAAGCAACTGGTCGAGTTTGGCAATGAATGCCGCGTCCAAGCCACGCGCCTGCTGTCCATCGACCGCGGACGCGCCCAAGAACAGCTGAATCTGCACAAAACGTACGTGGCTGCCCTCGAGACGCTGCGCGCCGCCCGCGCCGACCCGCGCCAGCCGCCGCCGTCGACACATGTCGAGGAACGAGTCGACATGGAGGAACATGTGAACGTTGATGTGCCCGTCGATCGCGTCCAGCTCAGCGTGCTGCAAATGCGATCGACGTCGCCGGCCACGACGGCCAAAGACTTGTTTGTGAAGCTCCTGTTGAACGTTCCGTCTCAGAATCCGCACGAACTGACGACGGCGACCGCGCGCGGGTCCGCCGCCGGCCTCTACACGTACAACGCCGTGTCTGTATTCCCTATCCAGCGCAACCGCGGCCTGCAAAAACTCGTCGAGCTGCGAAAAGCCCAAGTCGAAGTGTTTACGGCCGCGGGGTTCTTCACGCCGGCGCAATCCGTGGGCAAAGTGACGTTGCCGCTCAGTCCCCTGCTTACGGCGGCTGAGATCCATTGCTGGCTGCCCGTCATGGTCAATCGGCGGCCCTGTGGCCTGGACGTGCAGGTATATTTCAAACAACCAAAAATATTAATAATAGTTGGAAATTGTTTTGATTTTCCTGTCGTATTGTGCTTTCGAGTGAAATGTTGTGGTTTCTCGTTGGAATTTAAATCGATTTGATTGGCTACCTCAGATGAGCTCAAAATTATTAACCAATCAAAACCCATTTCTAAATGAAATTCAACCAATCAGATCGATTGTGGATCGGTTATTTGGTCGGCGCGATTCGATTGCACGCCCCCCTCACCAAATTTGTACTATCAAATCGACAATATCATTTTTAATATATTTTTGATTTGTATTTGAAATAACATGGGCGAATCATCATGGAAGGGGTTGGTTGGTTGATCGGGTGGTGTAGATTCGCATCAAGTTGAACGTGCCCCTGCGAGACAAGGAGTTCCGACCGGTCAAGACGCGAGTGTTTGTTGTGGACTCGTATCCGCCGCCAGTGGGACCAACAACCCAACAGACCCCGGCGACAACACCCCCAGCCATTCCTGTGGACGTGCGAGCCATTGCTGCAGCAGCCCCGCCCCCATCGACAGTCGCCAAGCGAAAGGCGTCGGTGGTGTCAGAGAGAACGACCGACGACGACGAGGACGACGACCCGCATGCTGTCGACAAGATTGTCAGCTACGATGTCATTTGCCAAGAGGTATGTCGTGTGAAGTACACTCACTGGACAGATCTATATCACCCAAAGGAAGGAGGTACATACACCTGCTAAACCAACTTGATGGAGTAGGTGGCTAAACTGGAGGAGAAGATTCAGGGGGGATTGAATGCTCCGGCGTTTGTGGATCGCTTCGAGTCGTTGGCGTTGAAAAAGCAGGTGGGAAATGACGAGAGTGTGTTTGATGGAAGGATGAGAAGTCAGTCATTGTGTGTGTATGTACGTGTTGTAGCTGTTGGAGATCGACATCCAGACGGGCAAGCTGACGGAAGCCATGTACGTGGACCTGTTGAATGCAGCCATCATCACGGACACGGCGCTGGCGCGCTCCCTCCATCATCAAGGTACGAAGAAACAACATGTCCAATTTGTTGGTTTCGTGTGGTTTCATATGTGGTGCCGGAGTGGACGAGGTCACTGGCGGCTATATGACGATGTAGGTCGCAAGTTGGACGGCGCGAGGGTGCTCCACCGTGTCAAGGTCATGCAACAGGAAGTAGCGTCCGCGACGACGACGGCACCACCCGAAGAGTCATAGGAATACCAGTCGTAATAAACACATGTCTGTGAATCAACAGCAATGCTGTCGTCACTTTGTATGGACCTTGGGTTCCACTCCACCTTGCCATGCATACAACGAGACCCACATCATGAATGGGCATCCCGATGCTGTTGATGATAGCCGCGATGCCGACTCGGAAGCTTGGTCTTGGTAACTAGCTACAGATGCAACATCACGTGTCAAATGTCCCTTCCAAAATCTGTTGAGAAGATGCTAGCTAGCCAATCAAATCGTTGCATTTGGATCTTCAGTGTGTCCTTTCGCAATCGATCAACATTCTGTCGGCCTCAAGTAGTAAGCCCGCCGCGACAGGAACAGCGCGGCAAATGGCCGACCTAAAGCACCCATTTGAAGACAAGTATTTGGACTTGAAAGATGAGAACATTGCACTCAAGAAGAAGAAGAATGAACAGGAAGACACTATCAAGAGGTTCGATGATCCCCAATAGCTGCAGGATGTGTTATCAGTGGGGGACGTGATAACCATACGGTCGTGGTAGGATGTACACAAAGCTGGCGATGATCGAAGAGACTCTCAAGCGAAAGGAAAAGGAGCAAGTGCCAGAAGCCGATTCGCCAGGTACCCTTCACCCTCCACGGATTCAACTACAGCCACCAACTTCTTCCATAGTCAAAGGTGGCGTCGCTGGAACGTCCTTTCGGCGCGACGTAGAAACCGAGCGCTTCATCCACGAGTTGCGGCGCGAAAATGCCGCGTTGCGGAAGAAGACTCAAGCCATGACCGAGTCCAGTCGATATGGGTTTCAAAAGGACAAGCAAAAGGTGGCTGCCTCCAAGAAGAAGGGACCAGTGCCAGTCAAGCACCAGTCGAGCCCTGGTCATCACCACCACCAAACGCCCCCCTCCTCCAACAACACGCTCGAGGGCCATTCGTCCATGGCTCGAGCGATGCATCATGCTCATCATTATGCGTCCTCGTCGTCGACAGCGGCTGGAGGTGTCCGCGGAAGAGACGACAAGTCGCTCGAAGCGGCTCTGAAGGCCCGCATGGTCACCGCCGAGCGGCACGTCGTGCAGCTACACCGCGAGAATGCCGACTTGAAGGAATCCCATCATCATCATCACAACAACAACAATGATGGAATGAACGACAGTGTCGAGCAGTTGCAGCGAGAACTCCGCGACAGACAGGCCCAACTGGTGATTTTGAACGCCCGGTTCGACAACCTCGAGTCCAAAGCTATGGCCGAGCGTGAGATCCAAGAGAAGACGCTCGAGCAAATGGACAACTTTAACCGCGTGATCCATCGGCTGCGAAGTGAGCTGCAGGAAGCGCACATGGTGCGCGACGACATGGAGAAGAAGGTTGCCAAGGCCAAGGACATGCGGGAAGAGCTAGAGATGTTGCGGGCGCAGGTACTGCTAATATCCTGTTATGTATTCCCATCATAGAGCGAATGAATGAACGATCGACACTTGAACCGTAGAACCACACGTTGGAAGAACGCATGACCAGTTTGTGCGAAAGCCCGTTCATCAACGATGCGTTCCAGCGAAAGGAGCGCATCGATAAGCTCGTGGCGTTGGAGTCGCAGACCAAGAAGCAGCAGCATGCGATCGACGCGTTGCAAGCCGAAGGGCAAAAGCACGTGGCCGTGATTCAAGAGCTCCAGGCCAACATTCGGCTGCTCAAACAAGCCAAGGACGGCGCCGACCAAGAACTGCTTCGTGTCAAGCAATTGCTCGACGATGAGCGCCTACAGCAACGCCAACCCCATCAAGTTGCTCCGCCATTGACTCACCAGCCATCGTCCCCCGTGCTCGTACAACCTCCCCAACGCCAAGCCTCGTCCAAGTCGACTAGTCCCATGCACCAGCAGTCGCCCCCGTCCAATCAAGGTGACCCCCCCCTTGCCTTCCAAACCATTCCACCCCGAGCTACCGGTGCGTTGCCCCTGGTGTTAAGAAGAGGCATCGTGCCGGACGATCCGTCCCACGTCGCGTTTCTCGAAGGCACCGACAGCCTTCCAGCCGACAACAGGTACATACGCCCTATGACCGTAGTAGTAGCAAGCTAGCGCATTCTTCAAAAGTATTCAACACGTCGTTTTGTAAATTTAGCGTCGCGTACCTTCGCCACAAAGTGCACACGCTTCAGATCGCCCACTTGACGTCCACGCAGGAGCTGGAGCGGTGTGAAAAGATGCTGCAGGCCCAGACGAGCATCAATCGGGAGCTAACGTTTGAGATCGAGGAGCTGGTGACGCGCAAGGACGCCGGACACGTGGCACTGCGCCGAAAGCTCGACGAAGTGGAATTGGTCGCCGACACGCGGCTGCGTAAAGTTGCCATGTTGGAGGCACAGCTTCGACAGCTCAAGTACATGCGATCGTCAGGCAAGAAAACTACCCGTGGCAACAAACCTCAAGGCAACGATGACGACGACGAAGAGGACTTGCTCTCGTTGGGCGACGAAGACGACGAAGTCAATGCCCAAGGAGGCAAGCTGGTCCGACGAAGCCGCCCCATGGACCTCTTGGCAGACTCGGCCGTTGACTTGGCGGCAGGTACGAAAAGAGACAAAGTGGAAAGTTGGTTCATTGGTCGGTGTGTTGTAGGCGAGAATCTGCTCGAAATTTGGATCGTCGGGGGCGATTTCGACTCGAAATACGTCAATGGCTCTGGGTGCACGTTTGTCTTGTGTGACTTTTTCGATTTTGAGTCCCAGTCGACGTCGCTCGTGCTTGGGAGTCGGCCAGCGTACAACTTTGCTGCGTCCTTCAAGGTATATATATACTTGTAGCTTATCCCTGGATCTTCCATGCCAATATTGTTCATGGGGGTGGGTTGTCATTTGATTATTTGATTGCTTTAGATCACAGCAGACGCGTTCTTTCTGCGGTACTTGGCGTCGGAATCCCTTGCCCTCGAAGTGCATCAAGCCGTCAAGGGCGACTTCCACGTCGTGGGGCGGACATCGCTGCGGCTGAGTCCGCTTCTTGTGCACTCCAGCGGAGCGCTCAAAGATTCAGCCGTGCCCGTGCGCCATGTCACGACCAACGCCACGATCGGTCGGTTGCACCTCGTCATCCGAGTCGCGCTGCCGCTGACGGAGATTTGGCAGCTGCACTTACAAGCGTGTCCGTCTGACGGGGCTTTTCTAACTGCCGACCACGCGACCGCAGCATCGGCACACGCCGCCGCCGTCGATTTGGTCCCCGACGATGCCCCCCTGAACGATCTACAAGTATGCATCTTATGGTTTGCATAATGAAGATATAACACTGTTAGGGGAATCACATGCAGGCATTGATACTATATATGCTTAGGTTTCCATGGTGGCATGCCGCAAACTGCTGACATCCAGTGGCATCCCACCGAGTGCATACGTACATTACCAGCTCTTGGGGTTCCCTGATGTGTTCACCGACATCGTGCCGAACTCGGGCGCGCCGACGTTCTCCAACGACCACGGCGGCAATCACTGGTTTACACTGGCCGTGGATCCATGCCTTAAGCAGTTCTTTAAAAAGGTCAAGTTGCGCTGCACCATCTTCGACGACAACGCATCGAGTTCGTCTGGGGGAGGGGGGGTGTTGGGGTCATGCGACGTGCCGCTGCGGTCGCTCGTGGACGGCGACCCCGTCGACGGATGGTTTGATGTCGTGCACGAGTCAACCTCGTCATCACCTGCCATCGTGGGCGAATTGCTTGTGCACCTATCGTGGAAACATCCGTTCCAGCTTGTGGACCAGACCAACCACAAAAATGCGCTCACCCAGACCCAAGTTCATGACCTCATGGTCGCGTTCTCTCCACTCCACGACGGCCGCGTCAACTACCGCGCCTTCCTGGCGTACGCCCACGCGTCCGTCTTTGCATCGGCGCTGTTTCTGGACACGATCCAGTCGATTCAGGCGATGCTGCATGGGGCAGTTGCGGCGGGGCGCGACGTGCCATCTGCCATAGCGTCGGCCACGTCGTCAACGCCGGCTCTGTCGAAAGACGCCGTCGCCCGCGCGTTTCACGCCGCGGGGCTTTCCCTGCCGCCCGACCAGGTCCAAGTGCTCATCGACGTTCTCGGGGACGTGAACGGATTCATCCACCCCGTCGAGCTGTGGCGACATGTTCAGCCGACGCCGTCGTGCCAGGACCGCTTTGTAGCCCAAACCTGTCGGGATGTAGTGCGTCGGTTTGAACTGACCGAGCGCCAACCGACCAAAGTCACAGCGCCCTTTGAACGGTACGACCCCACGCACTGCCAGTACGTGAGTCGCGCAGAATTCAAGCGCGGCTTGGGGGTGTTGGGCTTTGTCGTGTACGACCCCGAGGCCGACCAAGCCAAGGCCGACTTGCTCGGAAAGAACCCCTCGACAGAGACACGTGACCGGCTCATGTCGACCCCCCAAGACGTCGTCGTAGCAGTAGCTGACGAAGCCGAAGTCGAAGTGCTAAACCCAAAAACGACGACATCGGCTACGACCGAGTTTGAGCAGCGAAAAGCCGCCTTCACCAAGCGCATGAAGCAAGCCGCCGACGCCAGCTGCAAAACGAGCTACGTCTTGGATGCCCCCAAACTTCCATCCTTGTCTTCTAACCAGCAACAACCCCTGCCCCCCAGCCGCGCGGCGCGGGTCATTCAGCAACGATTCCGAGCGTACCGTCAGCACGGCACTTCATCCATACAACGATCGTCTGCAACTACCGCAGCCAGCACCATGGTAGGCAATCCACAACTGCAACGTGAGACCCTACTGGACGTGGAGGCGTTCTTGGCCCAAACGCTTACCGTCACGGACGACCTCAAAGCCACCCTCGTACGGGCATGTCAAGAGCTGGACCACGCCAAGCGAGGCCGCCTCAGTCGCAAGCAAATGACGTTCGCGCTGCGGCCGCTGTGTCTGACGCCGCCACACCTGCGCTGTCTCTTGGACGCATTCCGAACCGACGACGGGATATCGAATGGACAGACAGTTGTCATGTACGCGCCACTGCTGCACTTTGCACTGACCGCCAAGCACGTACTACCGCCCCTGACTAAATGGCTGCACACTTTGGTGCTTGAGGTATACTGTTGTGTGGTTGGGTTTGGTTTCATGGTTACTCTTCTGGGGTTGTGGATTTCGATAGTATGTTCACCGAGGTCTAGTAAGCTTGTGTGGACTTTCAGTGTGTGTGATGCACTACAGTACTACTTGGGTTGTTTCATCCAATTCACAGTTTATCTTGACAATGTGTGACAATGTAGGAAGCAGACATGGTGCCGTTTGCTCACGCGGACGGCAAATGTGACAACGTGCTTCCGTTCGACGTGTTTCAATCGTGTTTGAAACGCAAGTGCCCGCACTTGTCGTCCACGCAAGTAAACCTCATCGCGCAACTGTTTGACGTGTCGGGTTTTGGTGTCCACTACCGTGCGTTCTTCGAGTACATGGCGTCGACGCCGATGTCCGTGTCGCTGCAAAAGATCAAGGCGAGTCTACGATCGTTGTCGCCCCCCACCAAACAAGCCATTCAGGTACCACAAGAAATATACGACCATCTGATCATTGTGTTGGCATGTAGGTGGCACTGGCGCAAGTGCCCCAGGACGAGTCGTTGACCAAGCTGCAGCTGTCGGCATTGTGGAAGCAGCACAACGTCGAGTTGATGCCGGCGGACCAGTCCGTGCTCTGGGCGGTGCTCGACCCGTCGCGGCTCGGCACGGTGTCCCCCGCGTCGCTGTGGACCGTGTTGTTTCAGCCGTCGTCGTACCCTGCCTGTTTGAATTCTGGAGAAACGGCGCCGCTGGACTTGGCGTTGCTTCAGCAGTTGTCGTGGAACTCGAGGCGGTACATCGCGCCAGACTCGGACGCCGTCCTCGCTGCGTTCACTCGGTACGATTGGGCCAAGACGGGTGGCATCGGCGTCCATGAATTTGCCGCCGTGGTGCAGCAGCTCGGGTTCATCGTGACGTCCACCCATGCGTCGCAGCAGCTTGCGCGGCATTTCTACAGCCACGGACACGTACAATATAGTCGGTTCCTCCAGTGGAGTCGCGGGCCCGACGTGTCGTACCCGGTGCTCCAGACGCGGCTCCAGCACTTTGTCCAAAACGTCGCCGCGGACCAAGACGTCGAGGTCGCGGCGGTCGTGGGGCAGTGGCGCCAGGCGTTCCCGCCACCGCCAGTCACTCGGCATGCATTTGCTTCGATCGTCGCCCAGCCGCCGCTGGCGCTGCCGTTAAACGCGAACGAGATCCGCGCCGTGCTATATCATTTGGACCCCGACTGTCATGACGTGGTCGACGTACACACATTTCTGCGGTTCACAGACACTGAGAACGCCCCCGACGACAGACCCCGTTCTCTAGACGCCGTAGCAGACGGGGAACAGGGGACGGCCGTGTTGTCGGCGCTGCGGTCTGTGGTGGCCAAGGCCAGAAAACACGACGTCCTCCACTTGTTCCAAGCGTATGATGGCTCCAAGCAAGGCGTGGTGGAACCAGACATTTTCGTGCTCGTGTGGCGCAAACTGGGGGTCGACCTGCAGCCCCCCGACGTCCACTGGATCTTTGCCGAGTTTGCCAAGGACGGTCATCGCTTGGCGTATCGGAAATTCCTTCGTCATCACTTGCAAGATCAGGATGGTGACGACGACGGTGACGACGATGATGACGACGCGGTCGCACACGCCCGACGGCTGGACAAGCGTCGCGCGCTGCTGCGAGACATGCTGCAGACCGCCGCGGCGGAACGCCCCAACGAGTACGCTGCGTGGAGGCAACAAGTGCGCGTCCGGGCCAAAGGGCGGGCGTACCTATCGCGGGACAAAGCGCTGTCCATTTTAGCCAAAAGCCAAGCGAACGGCAGCCAGTTGATTGACATGCCAGTGTTTGAGCGGTGCTTGCATGTGTTTGAGAACGTTCGTGACGACACCGGTGGCGACGGTGACAATGAAGGCAACAAAACCAAGCATAAAGTGTGCATGGCCATGCTCCAGGCGTGTCTGGAAAGCGCCGCGCCGCTGCCGCCTCCACATGAAACTTCGACGAGAACGACGAGTGACGGCGACGAAACTGTACTGCAAGACAGCGTGCGGGTGCTGGGGATGGTCCTACGCCGGTGTGTGGAGCAAGGGGTGGACTACCGACGAGCGATCGACCGCCACGATGACCCGGCGTGGAGCGGGCTCGTGACTCCAGCCCAGGTCAAAGCCAGTCTCATGGAACTGGGGTTCAACGTCGTGGCCGACGGCATGCGGTGCATCGGGTCCCTCATCGGCGCCTTCCGGTTCTCGTCGGACAACCAAAACGATGCCATCAACTACATCCAAATGGTGCACGCCGGTCGACATGCGGCGGACCTGCCGCCGTCCGACACTTCAACTACGTGGCAGGTAGACGAAGCGTTGCGTGCCAGGGTGCGTCAGAAGTGCCATGTGACGTTCCATCCGGACGGAGTCGCCGCCGTGTGTGCGCCGCTGGCCCGCGCGTTCGGCCACTTTGACCGCGACGACGTGGGGTACTTGACGTTGGCCTCGTTCACCGCGGGGCTACACGCCCTGCACTACCACCCGTCCGTCGTCCCCATTTTGACTGAACCTCCGCAATATTAAAACCTTATGGTGTATGTTCTAGGTCTGCTGCGGAAACCCAAGCGCTTTTCGACAGCCTTGCCATCTTCCGCCTCGCGACGCCGGCGGTCGTGTCCCGCGTCGAGTTCGACGCGTGGGCTCTTGATCCCCATCGGCACGACTTGCTCGCGCACCTCCACTCGCGCATCGCATCCTTCTCGGAGCTCTCACATGCGCTGGCGGCGGCAGACCCCCGCCAGACGGGGGAGCTCCCCGTAGCAACGTTCGGCGACGTCTTGGCTACCCACGGTGTGCGGGTCAGCCAATCCGACCTCGGACGGCTGCAGTACCTCTTTGATGTGAACCGGACGGGGACTGTGCTCTCGTACAAACTGTGGTTGCGGGTGGTTGCTCGCAGCTTGGCCGCCAACTCGAATGCCGCCATCAACGTCGACGACATGGAAGTCCACGATTCGTCGTCTGTGCTTGCTGCGGTGCATCGCACGCTCAAGACGTACATGATTGATGCCAACACATCTCACCAAGGCGGCGTGACCGCGTCGGCGCGCGCGTGCATGGAGGCTGCCGACGCGAGTCGTGGCGGCGTGCTGGCGGTGGCGGACTTCTTCCTCACGATGAAGCACATGGGGCTAGTGCTGGCCCCGGAACAAGTCCGGGAGCTGGTGCTGCGGTATCCTGGTGGCGCGGACAAGCGGCAGATCGATTACCGCGCCTTGTTGGCGGATGCAGCTCCAGCCGACACCACCGTGATGCAGCGAGTGATGGCGTGTGTCGAAGATGCGTTGGAACGCGGTATCGATGTCCTGGTACGACCGATAGCGACTGTTTTGTTTACGAGTCTGAGGACGAGAGGTTGTAGTCCCGACTACGACGATTGGACACCACGGGCCATGGGACGTTGACGGCGTCGCAATTTCGAGTGGGGTTGGAAGAGCTCGGCGCCGCGGTGCGCGATACCGACATGCCTCTGATCATGGCAGGGTTCGGCGGTGACAGCAGTGTCGTGGAGTTGCGGCATGTCCTGCAACATGCACGAGTACAAGCAACAAAGGCGCTGCTGTGCAAGTTGGAGCCGTTGTCGGATGCTGTGATCGCCGCGTCGGCGATGGACAGAGCGACGTTCGCGTCGTTGTGTGTATCGCAGGGGATCTCGCCGCTGTCGGCAGCCCAATGGACGATTCTGGACGATCAGTTTGGGACCTGCGACATGATCGACGTCGGTCGACTTGTGCAAAGCGTGCGAGCGGTGGGTGTGCAATCCGTGCTCCACCAGCTGCGTGATGGATTCAGAGCCGTCGGTTGCGTGGCCAAGGATCTTGGTCAGGCCTGTCTGACACTTGATGACGACTACACGGGTCAACTGTCAAGCTCGCAATTTTTTGACGTGCTGCAGCAGGTGATGGGGACTCCGGTATGTACGTCCATCCTCGATATCTCCATGGTAGTGATGGAGTGATTCTTGTGCGTAGGTGTCTCTAAGCAAGAGGCGCCTCCTCCATCACGCTCCTTGGGTCGTCTTGGACCACGTCAACTACCGCGCGTTTGTCGCTGCAGTGTTCCATTCACAAGTTTGACATGTCTGTTGTTTTTTTCTGCGGGAAGTGCGGTATTCGGCGAACTTTACAGGGGCGTACTTGAGATGCGATAATAGAAAACACGGCGTCGAAATTATTTCATGGTTCAACAGTTGCACTTGAGATTTGTATGTGCTAGGAGCGACGGCAATTAAAGTGTACGACTCATAAAAAAAAACAGGCCAGAGCAGCGGGTTCTAACCAACAATTGCAACTCAACCAATTATTATTACCCAACTGAGACCTTTGCCGCCATGTCCGACGACGAATCCAAGCCCGTGGTTGCCGCGCCTGAAGGTGCCGATGCGACTGCCGTAGATACACATGACGCTGCTGCTTCCACCGACGATGCAGCTGTAGAGCCGATCCCCACGGCTCCCGTTGTCAAGGTAAAACCGTCCGACCAACAGGTCCACATTGCAGCCACGCCGACCATGACACCATCCATAGCATCCGTTGCAACACCGATGGGTGCTCTGGTACGACAACCCGAAGAAGAAGCTCGCGAACGAGTCGTGGGAAGAGAACTTGAAGGTCGTGTACACGTTTGACACGGTCGAAGACTTCTGGGGGTACGTCGTCGCCTCATGTTGTGTTGGCCAATGGCTAACGTGGACATAGCATGTTCAACAACATCTTGCCTCCGACCAAGCTGCTCGTGGGCAGCAACTACCATTTATTCAAAGAAGGCATCCGCCCCATGTGGGAGGACCCGATCAACGCCAAGGGCGGCAAGTGGGTCTTGACCAACAACCGCCAGCGCCGCGCGCGCTTGGACGATGCATGGATGAACACGGTACTAAAAGTCATCTCCTGTCAATATGGAGTCCAATGTGTTTGCATGTTGTCCAGATGCTGGCCCTCATTGGCGAATGCCTCGAAGACGACGACGACTTGAGTGGCGCGGTGGTGTCGGTTCGGAAAACGCAGGACCGTGTCGCAGTGTGGACCCAGACGGCTACCAACGAGCCGTTGCAGCGAAAGGTTGGCAGCAACTTTCGCAAAGTGCTCGACTTGTCCAAGAACGAAGGCCTCAAGTATCAAAGCCACGCCGATGCCGCCGCCAGTGGCTCGAGCTACCAAAACGAAGTGTACGAACAGCGTCAGTCACTATATTGGATCATCTCATTGGGGATGATTGTAGTGTGTACGATGCGTAAACTTACTCAACCCCGGCGGAAGGACGGACAGCGGCCAAGTAGGTAGATGATGGTCGCAAAGGCTTAGATATAGGAGGCTGGATTGGACAACGATCTGCAGCGATGTATTGACAATAGTTCTGTATTGTAATTTACTTTTTCCCGGCGCTGGTGTCGTTGGCATCTGATAGATTGGCAGGCATCATCATATAACAGCATCTCCCATGCAAAGTCCTCTTCCATGATGGCACGACCCGACAACAACAGGGCTTCAGACAGACCCTAACGTTATCCCATATCTTGGACTTGTTCAAACTTGTGCTATATACATACACAATAAATCGACACTACCAAATCGACAGAAAGAGGTTTCCAAAGTAATAGCAATTATAACAACTACTAGAAGTATTGTATTGCAGCGGATGGCCAATACAATTATGGTATTGCTTTTACTGCATTTATTAATAAATATTAAATAGTGTGTGTCTTAAATTAGTGTGACAACAATTCCACTGCGACAAAGTTCACTGAAGTACTTACTATTAATTAGTACCTGTAATCGATCGATAGATTTAGCACTAAGCTTACCAAATTTTGGGCGAGTAGACAATACAACGTATAATAGCTGTGCTTATATAGTTCACTTGGCGGCAATATCATGCATTTGATTCGAAGTTGGAGTAGGTAGTCCTATCGAATAGCGGCAGCCCAAAGGCAGGCATTCGACTAGCCAATGAAATTGCTTCAATCCTAAATTCCAACCAATGGTAGAGCTTTCGCCCATTTGTCCCAGTTGAACTATTTATCTCAAATAAAATGCCCAGTCCAATTTGGGTGAAAAGGACAACATTTCTGTGTTCAGTACTACTAGTACGTACTGTAGTACCATGTCACAGTGTATGTTGGCACCTCATCAGGGTGCAATTGGTGTCATACATATACTTTATGTATCCTGATTGTGCTTTAGCATGAGCCCAAGGTGGCTCCGACATATGGATTCAATGGATCTGTATTCCTTTTGAACTTCGTGATTAGGCATCGCGGTATTGAAAATTTGGACTTGATCCGACAATGCGATTGGCTGTTGCTCCAGACTCTTAGTTGAGCGTGAATATCCGGACGGTTTCATCTTCGCTGGCTGTGACGAGGTCCGAAGTCACGCCTTGTCGCACGACAAACTCGGCGCCGAGGATCATTTCCTACATACATATTTACACACACTCAGGCCGTCATATGAAACTTCAAAGCGATCGCATGTCATACCGAATGGCCTGTGAAGCGCTTCTGCAGCTGTCCCGTGCGTGCGTCCCACACGTGGATCACGCCGTCTGTCGTGACCGTAAACACAAACTACACACATGTTAGCCATCGCTATATATCTCCGTGAAAGAGGACGAGGTACCGGTTCAGTGGGGTGCCATAGGAGTTTGATCACCCCCGCGTCATGACGGCAAATGTGGCGGCACTACAACACAAGGACACTGTATATATACCCCAGTGCGATTGATGTATGTACCTGGTATGTAGCCAGGTCCCAAATGCGAAGTTCGCCGCCGAGGTCCCCCGTCGCTGCCCAGTTGAGTGTATTGCAAAACCCAGCACTATTACGAGTCCGAAATGGCCAGTCAATACATGTGTGTGGGAGATACAAACCACGCCAGGATTGATGGTATGACATACCATTCGACTGAGCTCACGGCGCCGCCTTCGTCGTCGGCGACGGTGCCGCGGTTCGACTCTGTCACACCATGCACAAACACGGCGAGCTGGCGCTTCCCCTGGAGCTGCAGCAGACGCGCTGTGCCGTCTTGCGCGCACGAAATCATCACGGGCTGCTTGGGGTGGCACACGACGTCGCAGATCGGGCCTTCGTGGAACTCGTGTCTGCGATAACGTATCCATGAGAAGGGGGAAACGACGAAGTTATATATATAGACATTTCGCCAAGGCAAACACAAACCAACCATATATATAGACATTTCGCCAAGGCAAACACAAACCAACCACGTCGCACATTGTCACACATATCTGTAAGAAACACAAATATAGACACTTGACATGTGTGTACAGGGAATGACGTATTAAACGCCCCCGTGGTACTAAAATTTCGTATTGATTAAAGTATTGAAATTTCGAAGTAGTTTGTCCCAATACACAATTGAAATGCCAATTCGAAGTACCACGGGGGCGCTTAATACGTCATTCCCTGTACCCACGCAAAACTCGATCGTGTCAAATCGATTCGAAACTCGAACCGACAGCAGAATCGAATGTCTTTAGCGAATGGGTGAGTAAACAAAAAGCGACTATTAGCCAATCATTTCACGTCCTGTCGAATTTCTGCCAATCAAAACGTTTGATTCGACGCAGTCCCCCTCCGCATTGGGCAAATCCATATATTGTGACTTCGCTATAAACTTTAATTTGTCCAATCAATATTGAATCACGCTGGAGTTCTGATTGGTTGAATATACGTGTCCTACTTTCTGTAAGAGCCAATCAAATCCACTCAAAATTGGATTTTGCGTCGATTCGTGATTCGATTCGGCGAAATTTGTACCGAATCCACCATATATATATATACGAATCTTTGTATACTAGGATAGGAGTTTATACAAGCTGAAATCAGGTGAAATGGCACAATATCATATGAGTGTCGTGCGTAACCATCCCCACACAAACACACAATTGATTGCATCAACACATACGTACAGACGATCACCACGTACCCGCGAAACACGTGGTTGCACTCGCCCGTCTTGGGGTTCCACAGCCGGACGGTGGCGTCCGCCGACCCAGTGACGATCATCTTGCCCGAGCCCGTGAACGCGCCGCACGTGACCGAGTCTTCGTGGCCAGCAAACACGTGCATGCACTCGCCCGTAGCAGCGAGCCACATCCACGCAGTGCCGTCGGCAGACCCGGCGAGGATGACGTTGCCCTTGTTGTGCCACTTGATCCACTCGATTTCCTGGGACGGACCGTCCAACGTGTGCACGAGGGCACCGGTCTGGACGACCCAGATCTTGACCACACCGTCGTAGCCCCCGGTCGCGGCAAACGACCCGTCGCAGCTGAACCCGACCGCCACGACCGAGTCCTCGTGCCCTTTAAGCACGTGTTTCACGGACAGATCGTCCAGACTCCAGATGAGACCGACGTCGTCACCACCGCCGCTCAACACGATGCTCTTGTCGAGGGGATGCAACGCCAATGCATACACCGGGCCAGAGTGGCCTCGGAAGACCTACGACATACGAAGAAGGTATGGTGGTGCCAGGAAGGGTAGGTTGTACCTGGCGCGCGTCGTCCACGACTTCCGCAGTTACTTCGGCTTCGTTTTCGTCGCCCATGTCCATGTCGTCGTCGTCGTCATCCTCTACCGTCAGAGTCATGAAGATAGGCATGGAACGAGAAAGTACCTGGCATGTCGCCCAATTCATACTCCTCCGTGACCTCGTCCTCCAGGATCATCTCATCATCTTCTTCGTTCACGTCAATGTCGACTTGCGGGTCCATGTTGCTGCTTGTTGGTTCGATGGTGTTCAAACTTCGACGACGTCCTTCGGCGGCTCCTCCAACAGCGTTCCGCCAATCAGGTATCGCGTCGTACTTAATCGGAGGTCCATCACTCTCGTGGGAACAAAATGACGATCGGGTTTCTGTTGTATTAAGTGCGAAATTCAAAACCCACTTGACACCAGGCATATGCTTTACTAAGTGCGAGATTGTCCCAAGATCTATGAATACCCGAAAGGGCACACTCTACAGTGCAACGCGATGGGGCTGATTGGCAACATCCTTGGCTTCCAAGGCAAAGGCAAGATCGAAGTGGTCGTGGATCGGCCGTATTACATGTCTGGGGAGCTCGTGAAAGGCAAAATCCTTGTGGAGGTCACGTCTCCTATACAGTGCAATGGTACAAATACTCCAATTCCAAGCCATATTAATGTTCACGTTGCTCTTTCGATCTACATGTTTGATAAACAGTTGCCACTAGAGGTGGTGTTGCTTGCTTCTGGTAAGGAAAAGGTCGAGTGGAAGGACAATGGCTCCACCCACACCGGTGTGGTCGAATTCTTCAAGAAAAAGGTTTGCCCGTCGACGACTACCTCACCTTTCCAATTGTGATCCACATTGTCGTAATGATGGGGCGAACGTAGATTGTGCTATACTGCGTCGAGCGCATTCTGCAGCCAGGCACGTATGAGTTTCCGTTCGACTACCAGCTTCCTGACAACCTGCCCGGGAGCTTTGATGCCAAGAAGGAAAGCAGTGACGTTGTCGCCAAGATCGAGTACTCGATGACTGGCACCGTGATCGTCGACGGTGTATTTGCCCGTGACTTGATGAAAAAGGCAGTGTTGGTGCTGTACACGAGTCACGCGGGTCAACTGGTCCAGCCAAGCGTGGACACGTGCAGTCGAAAGGTGTCGTACTTGTGTTTTGACCAAGGCACTTGTGCGTTCAAGGCGTCCGCTGACAAGACCGTCTACAACACCACCGACACCCCTCAAGTACAGACTGCACCATTTCGTCGTCATCGTTGGGAGTAGTAGTCAAGTACATTGGTACTAGTGGCCCACGGTGCTACTGTCTTGTCTGTTAGATCCACATCGACATTCAAAATGGGTCCAAGCAAAATGTGCTTCGCATTCAATGCCGACTCGTGCGCCAGGATTTCCTTACTGCGGCGGATGGCGCGACCAAAACTGTGCGCACCCAGTTGTGCGACGCGTCGTTCCCAGGCGTGCCGGCCCACGCGGTAATCTCCCAGGACCTCCCCTTCGCACTGACCACGAAGCTCCTCGCGCCATCCACCAAGGGATCCCTCTTGGTCGTCACGTATGTCATACATGTGCTCTGTGACCTTCCGCGCACCGCGTCCGACATTTTACTGGCGCTCCCCATTGAAATCACGCCCCCCGTGCTGCGCCAAGCCGTGCCTTCCACGACCCAACCCTCCACAGCGTCCGCAATGCCGCCATCGCCGAAACATACGATCACCGTTCCTACGGACGGCACCACCGCACAGCCACCCATTGTGATCGCCACCACAGATAGGAGCACGCTGAACGACCACTCGATGTCGACTGCTCCTTCTCACGAGGAGGCAACGACTACCACCCCACGAACCAAACGCGCAACCATGGCAATTGTCCAGCCAGCGCCTCGGCTTGAACCACCTTTCAACCCCCCTCTAGCCGTGGAAACCACCCCAGCCACAACTCACGGTCAAATGCAACCCATGCAAATGATAGCCCCGTATCCCCAGCCAATTCAACAAATACAGTTTGGAACGATGCCAACGTATGGGGGCGTGACTACTTCTCCTCCTTCAACGATGATGATAATGCCTCCAATGATGGCTATGCCCGGCCAGAACAGGCACATGGTGATGCAACATCCGTCGAATATGGTCACTCTTCCGGGGAACTTGGGGGGCTTCATGATGCAGCCCCAAGTGTCTCCAGGTATGCACATGATGAGCAACCCGAGGCCGCCCCCGACCAATAACCTCGACACCGTGTCCGTCGACGGCGGCGGTCCAGCCGACGTGCTCTTTGTAAACCTCACGCCTATGCCCATCGACCTCTTGTGGGTCGACACTGTGGGAGTCGAGTCGTTCTACGCGCGATTGCACCCGACCGAGTCGTACTTGCAGCCGACGTTCACAAACCACATGTGGAAAGTGGGCCAATGTGGGCAAATCCTGTTGGCGTATCGGGTGCGCGTGGGTGGTCAGCGAGTGGAAGTGCTCGGTCCAGGACTGGCCAATTACTTTTAACAAACACAAAACCACACAGTGCACCTCCTTACTGATTTCTTCATAGTTCGATTTGGCAGGTTGATCACCCCATTCCCCTTCAGCTTACTATAACCCGACCCAGCTGCAGAATCAACTTGACCAAAGCACAACTAAACACTGTTTCTTAGCTAAGGCCCTGGCCCTGGTGTCGGGCCGACAATTCGCCCTACTCGAGGTGTGCAATCATTCCGTTGCAACGCCAATGGGAATGTGTGTCTTTGCCCATGCACTCGCCGTGTCGATGATGTTTACGTTGTCACATACGCGTAGTATTATGTTTCATTTTGCCGGTGGTCTCAAACACTTTAGCGCACACGTCCGTGCATGTCACGGCCATGAGCCGCGCTTCGCCAATTTTCGTCCACTCGTTGGGCGACAGCAGTTCACCGTCACTGGCACTAAATATGGCCACATGTCCCAGAGTGCAATGGCGGAAGAGGAACTCGACGGGTTCGAAGAGCAGCGACATGTGAAAGACATCGCGAGCCATGCGGTACCCAGCGTCAGACGCGGTGAGCGCGGAACAGCCGACGACGCGGATGGGGCTAAGGGAAGGAGAATGATGCCGGTTGAGCTGATGAATGAGCATGCACACGTCGTGAAGCACGACAGTAGCCATGCGTTCAAACTCGCGCGTCCACTTATCAGATTTTTCGATGTGGTACATGTGGAGACAGAGCTCACCGGTGGAGCTCGTGGTGGCATCAAAGATACCATCGACCAAGTTAGCTTCGTCAATCTCTTTGCGGATGAACTTGTTCCACGTCGACGGAATCAACGGAACGAAGATGCAGCATCCAAACGTATCGTACATCATGCCAAACTCTGGGTGGCGGCGAAACCATGTTGCAAGCACCGAAGGGGTCAGAGGGTTCTCTGTGGGGTAGAGCTCGATGTCTTTCTTGATCAAGGCATCGTAGTCGGATGCTTCGATGGCCCGATGACGCGGCGCGCGGCGGCGGATGGTCGTCGTAGCCAGTCCCATTTGTGACTTCAAGATTGATGCTCGGGTAATTATCCGGTCATTCCGGATAGTCCACCGAAATCCAACGAGTCGGTGAGGGAGAACAGCACCAACCAGCATCATGGCGTCCGGAGCAAATTTCTTCCGGGTATGTAGGCGCCGTCTAGAGGAATCGGCGGTTCGAGGTATGGCTCATATGTGTATGATGTGTAGGGCACTACCCTGGACCAAGACAGCCGTTTCTTTAACAAGCACAAGAAGTTGCTGGCGAAGATGGAGTTCCCGACGTGCTTTAAGCACAAGGTAGAGATTTCCAAAGTGAACAAGGAAGTAATGCACCAATGGATCACAGAAAAGATCACCCAAGTGTTGGGATTTGAGGACGACATTGTCGTGTCCACGGCGATCAATCTGTTGGAACCCACGCATCCATTGGATCCGTTGAATCCCAAGGAGATGCAGGTTGCGCTCACGGGGTTCCTCGAAGGAGACGCGGCGAGCTACATGGAAGAGCTCTGGACATTGTTGGTCAGTGCTCAGGAGAATCCCACCGGCATCCCGCAAGTGTTTCTCGATAAGAAGAAGAAGGAAATGGAGGCTAAGCGTGACCAGGACGCAAAGGACCGCGAACGTCTGGCGAAGCGCGTAGAATCATTCCAGCCACCATCCTCTTCCGACATCGGGCGGACGAAACCTAGCAGATTCAATGATCGTCGACAAGAAGGCCCTAACCGACGACATGGCAGTCCGCCATCGTCCCGCCGTCGCTCCCCCAATCCATCGCCCCCACGCCGTCAACGCGCATCCCCCCCTCGGCGCAGTCCATCCCCCAACACCCGCGGCCGGCAGACCACTCGACGACGTGATTCCCCTGTGTCTCCTGTCAAGAAAGCGTCACCTTCTCCGCGTCCAACACGCTCCAAGTCGCCGACATCCAAATCTCGTCGGCAGCGCTCTCCAAGCACACCCCGTGCCAAGGCATTGTCGCCTCGTAAACCAGAGTCGCCGACGAAGGACACTCCGCCGCGCAAGAGTCGCCACCGGTCGTCGAGCCCTCCGCAGACGACCCCCGTGAGTCGGCGACCGCGTCGATCGGCGACTCCCCCTTCAAGAGGGCGTCCTCCCCAATCCCCCGACCCACCGACAAGCAGTCGAAACCACCGCTCGCCTTCGCGTGACCGTGGCAGCCGCCGTCGATCCGGATCACGCGACCGCCGCCGCGCCAAGTCCCCAGCTCGCCGCAGTCGCACGCCGCCTGCGCGTCGCTCGAGACGCTCGAGGTCCCCGTCCAAGGACGAGTTCCAGCGAGAGAAGAAACGAAGCCGTCGAGACGACGACGATGACGACCGTCGCCGCCATCGTCGCAGACACTAAAACTCAGCCGCGACACGATGACCTGTCGATTCCAAGCCGAAGCGCGATAGAAAACCCATGCACCAACCAGATAACTTGGGACATTTGATTTCAAAAGCAAAGTCGCTTGGACGTGTGTGTACTGGTGGCTTTGACGTGCACAACGTTATGATGTTTTATAGGTGTAAAGTTCCGTGCAAACCCACTGCGCACTTGTCACCAGTACACTATGATGATGCTGGTGGTCATTGTTATACTCCACTTCACGTCACGACCAGTTGACAAACGGTCAAAGGCTAGCGATTGCCGAGTAGGGTCTACAGTAGTTATACATCCGAGGAGACATGGGCGCCTTGGTAGGGGGTCTGGTTCACGGTGGGCTGTTGAGAGTAGGTGGTTCCGAAGGGTGGCGCCGTCAAGACAGGGACCAACGTGGGGGCCCCCAACGCAATGGGCAAGTGCAGTTCCACGTCTGGGCAAAGGGCAATGTCGCACACAATGTCGATCGTGTAGTGACACGACAGGAGCGCCGATCGGGTCGACGGGTACATGGAGGTTCCTGTGAGCTGGAACGGCTGGGGCTGCGACACCGCCCCCCCTGCTGGAACCCCAGCAAAGGCGGCATGGCAGATCACTTTGGTCATGTTTCGAGTCTTGCCAGACGCATGCGCTTGGACATGGCGGCGGAGTTCGCACCGCATGACGGTCACATCGCGGGATGATTGGTTCTGGACGTCCACGTGGATCTACACGACAGGGGGATTATGGGGTGCCAGGGGAGAGCTGTGGATTTATTGGGGGATGGGGGGGGAGAGTGTTTAATACCTGGGGAGTCTCGCCAGGGCCGTACATGTTCTTGTCCATGATGGCACGAAGTGAGCACGTGCCTTGCGAAATGCAGCAAAAGAGCCGCACGGTCTGCACTTTTTGATCGGCGCTGGGCGCGACCACGCCGGCCAGTTGGGCGTACACAGTGAGTTTCTGGCGACTCTTGAGGTCCTTGCTGAAGAGACCTGCGACGTCCACAGACCCTTTGATCGAGTACTCAATCTTGGCCTTGACCCCGGCGTCCGATTGATTGTCAAAGCAGCCAGGGAGGCCCGGGGGGAGCTGGTACTGGAACGGGTAGATGTAGCTGCCAGGAGCGAGCGAGTGTTGGACGTTGAAGAGCACAATCTACGAGGTAGTACATGTGGTTCAGTTGGAAGGGAAACAATGTGATGATAAAGTACCTTTTGCTTGAAGAATTCGCGGCGATCGGCAAAGACACGTGTGACCGACCGGCTCTCACCGTTGGCGTTGGTCTCGGTGTGGTTTTCGCTCCAATACACCTTTTCCTTCCCTGTCACCACGAGCACGACCCCTATGGTGACGAGTGTGGTGTCTAGACGACAGATATAACGTTAGTGACAGCGTGTGTACCATTGCATTCAATTGGCTCGAGGACGTCTACTGCTAGATTTCCCGTGATCACTTCCCCAGATATATAGTATGGTTTGTCCACGTTCACTCGGATCGCTCCTTTGCCGTGCAGCAACCCGCCAAGGAACCCCATGCTGTGGGCAATTCAGTTGATGTGCGGTGGTTATTTTGGGTCGCACCTACAGTACTACTGTACTGACCTAACGCAATTACAAAGTAGTATCGGTGTAACCGCTGCTACTCTTTAGTACTTATTGACAGTCATTGAAGAGGCGAGGATATACATGTGGGTTAGATCTAAATGTGTGCAGATTTCAAAGGGCTGAACAGGTTCTGGGAGATCACGACCCCCTTACTTGAGGTCCACACTCGCTCTGAAGTGCATGCATGGCAGGTCTGCTTTGAGCAAAGTTGTGTGAATGCTATGTCATGTCATCTACACATTGCCTGAATTACCTTAAACAGTCGAAATCGTTCAATGCTTTGAAACGGTCGAGGGGTTACACGACGCAATGCAGCATGAGTGGTTCGTTCGAGGTGGGGTTGGTAGGTTTCCGCAAGGCGGTGGTCGTTGATGGATGCGTTGTGCGCTGCGTGAAGGCTCCCATGCGTGTGGCTGCAGGTGTGTCGATGGGACGAGCCGCCGCCGCTGGACAAGGACGCGAAACGACGTTAGTCCTGGTGGAGTGTCGTGGCCGTCGGTTCCACCATGACAGGACAAATCCCATACCAACCATACCCACAGCAATCGCAATGGCGATCCATACCGGTATCCATGGACTCGTTCGAGAGTAGAAAGGCAGGAGACTGGGTCACGCGACGACCGATGGATTGCTGCAACATGGTGGTGCACGTTGGGTGGTGGTGGAGGGTGGTGGACCCAGTGACAACGACATGAATGCACAAGACAAAGTCAATCATCTCAATGTCATGATTCAATGCAGCAACGGTGTAAAAGTTGCCACCGTTGCAACAGCCTCTACACCTAGACGTCCTTTTTTGCCTGGTGCTTGGAGTGACAGGCAAAATGTGTTTCCACAATAGTCGCCTCAAAACGTGACGACTGCTTCATACATCTGGTGAGCTCTATCAATCAATCTCTCTACTTTCAATCTGACTACGCCTTGTCCGCGAACGATGATGAAGGGGGTACTTGTTTTGCGGGGGCCGAGACTTCTGTGGCATATGGAAGGCCTTCATGGGCCGCCATGGGGGCATCATACATGGGCGGGGCGGACGCGGCTGTGACGGGCGCCACAAGCAACGACGGCGCACCCAGCGCAATCGGGAGCTTGAGTTTTACGTCTGGACATAGGGCAATGTCACACACGACGTCAATGGTGTACGACACTGTGATGAACGACGCCAGGGTGCTCGGGAACATGCCGCTGCCGGTCAATTGGAACGGCTGCGGCTGCGAGATGGACATGCTCGCGGGCACGCCGGGGAATGTAGCGGTGCATATGGTTTTGGTCAACACGCGCCGCTTCCCCGAGCCGGTCACGACAGTGGTGCGGCGAAGGTGGCACTTCATGGATCGAATGTCGCGCGATGAGTGGTTCTGGATGTCGCAGTGGATCTGAGGGACGTCCCCCGGGCCATACATGTTCTTGTCCATCGCCACGCGCAACGACGCTTTGCCTTGAGGAAAGCAGCACAAGAACCGAATCGTTTGCTCCACATGGTCAAAGCTGGGCGCGACGTACCCCGCCAATTGCGCGTACACAGTCACACACTGCTTCTTCTTGAGGTCTCGATTAAAGAGTCCGTCGACGCACACCGCGCCTTTGATGGAGTATTCGATTTTGGCCTTGACGCCGCCATTGCCGTCGTTGTCGAAGCATCCTGGCAGACCAAACGGGAGTTGGTACGAGAACGGGTACACGTATTGACCAGGCGGTAACGAATGCTGGACGTTGAAGAGCACCATCTACAGCATTGTGTCGATGGCGACGATTCACGAGGGGTAACGTTATGGGGGGAGTGAAAGCGATGGGACAAACCAACCTAGGTACCTTTTGCTTGAAGAAGGATCGGCCGTTCGTGAACCATCGCTTCTCCGTGCGAGATTCACCATTCACGGTGCGAGTGTAGTCTTCAGACCACGACACCTTTTCCTTTCCCGCCACGTACACTACGATTTCTGCAATCGGAGGTGATGGGTGGTGTGGCCCTAGTGTCGACGTGAGCGTGCGTACCGTTGCACTTGATGCTGTCGCGGACGTCGACGAGCAGGGACCCAGAGATGATGTCCCCTGCCATGTAGTACGGTTTGTCTACGCACACCTGGATCGTTCCTTTTCCATTCACGAGGGTGTTTAAGAAGTCCATTGGAAAGGCAGCGGCGTCGAGTCAAGTTGGGTTGGCTGGCGAGATTTGAAATTGACGTTCAAACCAGATGCCAGATGAGAGTGATGGTAACAATTGCTAGCAAGTACATGCATTCTCGCACTGAATATCGCCATGTTCTACGTTGTTCCGACCGACGTCTGGGCGGACTTCTCCATCCTCGCTGAAATCTCGATCGACACCTCCGCATCCCATGTGTTCGACAGGATCCTTGACTTGGACGGATACGGCGCATGGAGCACATACGCGACGCACGCAACGAAGGCGTCGTCAGGTCAGGCGGCATGATTGTATTCCGCATTCATTTGGATGCGTCCAAACCCAGTGACGACACTCGCGATCATGTTCTGCTGGTAGAAGACTCGCCCGACCGCAAATGGATGGTCGTCGCGTCCAGCCCGATGTCACATTGGCTGCTCTAGGCCGAGAAGGTCCAAGAGATTCAACGAAGCTCACAATGCCGCTTCCGCATGTGGATCTATCTATCTCCATGGGTCACGGACTATTATTAATCTTACTTATTTCAGAGTTCTCGTGATATTATTATATTAATACTTCTAAGTGTCAAAGTCTCCTTATAGGAGTATATACAAATGGCTAGTATGTAATCGGAGTTCCCGCTGGCGCGAAATTGGATAATAGGTTGAAGGATGGTGCGTCGGACGGGTCGTTCGTTGTCCTTGTAAGCTCCTAATGGTTGATGATAGGGTCGCGCAGAGAAGAGAAAGGCGGCGGTGCAACGCAGACCGCCATCGCAAGTCGTCGATAGCGACTCGGATGAAGTTGAGTTCCAGCCCACGAAGCGATCCAAACGATCGTCCCAGTCCCAACGCCGTCCTCCACCAAGTCAACTCAGTCAGTCCAGCCAGCGAATACATAACGATGAAGAGAAGGACGATGCACATGAGGATGACGAAGCAGGCGACTTGGATTTCACGCAGAGAGACACGGAACAACATGTAGCGATGAGTCAAGTGTACGACGACGACGACGAGCCTGCGCGCATTGCCAACATGAACCCCAAGGTAGGCAGGTTCCGTCGTAGCATATGGAGCGTCACATGATCGTATCTAGACCAAAGAAGACTTGACGGCCAAAACCGTGCGCTACCTGCTGTACAGGGCCAACTCGCACAACCCCGTCAAGTTGGGGGACATGACCAAGGAAATCTTCAAGGACCATCGCAACGCCGCCAGGTATTGCTCAGTCATGCCTTCTTCATTGTCAACATTTCACTGGACCGTTCGTAGGCATTTCCTGGGGGTGGCGGCGAAGAAGCTCGAATCGACCTTTGGGTACCGCGTCGTCGCGGTCGACGATGCCATGCTGGGGGACGCCGCGGCCTCCAAGAAGGACGTGTTTATCATTGTCAACAACATTGCAGACCAAAAGCACTTGCAAAAGATCAACAAGTGCCATGGTATGAAGGAGCGGGGACTGCTCATGATGATCTTTGGCCTGATCTGGTGTGCGCCGCGGCGGCAGCTCGACGAAGGTCCGACGTCTCCATGGACACACAATTCACCGTGATTGACATGAACGACATGGTAGATGCCCTGTGGAAGAACTTGAGTTTGCTGGACAGTTCCATTCGCGACAAGCGGAATGCGCAGTTAGGAGACATCGTGCCGCTGGTCAAGACGTTCGAGTCCCAGTTGTACGACGATTCATCACGACAATATGTGTCATGCTGATCACCGTGTGTAGGTACTTGGCATGCCATTCAGAGATCGACCACGATGGAAATCGCGTCAAGAGCTACGGGTATGGCCCGCGGGCCATGGCCGAGGTTGGCAAGGCACAAATCCTCACGTTTGTCTGCAAGGTACAACGATCTTGTTGGAGCATGGGAATGGATGTGATGATGCGGTGGTAGTTGATTAATGGTCGCCATCCGTCCAAGGAGTTACTGGAGGAGCTCGAGCATGAAGAGAACTTGGTGTAGTTGGCTGCGGTTACGTCGTTGGGATCAATAACTAATTGAAGCATGCACTCGGGATAATATGTGACAGAATCAATATGTGTGCATGAACTGGCGAGGGCCACGATGTCGGCGGAGGAGCTACGTACTTCGAAGTAACATATCTACAGTACACAAAAGGACTGAATGATGGAAGGAAGCGTCAAAACGTATATGTCAAATCAAGTTGGTAGATTGGTAGGTGTACGTAATACGCTAATGTTAGCGCGTTCGTACGATCCATCTTACATTCGGCTACGTTGAAATATAAAATACTCGATAACTAATGCATGTCGATCAAGTTTCTCGTGAGAAGGGTGGTGTTAAAAAACACCAGGGATTGCAGATACAAAATCCGCTTGTTTGAGCACTGGCTGCGACGACGATTTAACCGCCGAAACCGTACAGGGTGCGGCCTTGGCGCTTCAAAGCGTACACGACGTCCATGGCCGTCACGGTCTTTCGGCGAGCGTGTTCAGTGTAGGTGACGGAATCGCGGATGACGTTTTCCAAGAACACCTTAAGCACACCGCGGGTTTCTTCGTAGATCAAGCCAGAGATACGCTTGACACCGCCACGACGAGCCAGACGACGGATAGCGGGCTTGGTGATCCCTTGGATGTTATCGCGAAGGACCTTGCGATGGCGCTTGGCGCCGCCTTTTCCCAATCCTTTACCACCTTTGCCGCGACCAGACATGTTGCTTGAGTTGATGAAATGAAATTCCAAAATGACAATTGTTGCGCCAGTCAAATACCCCTTCGAGCAAAGTTCACACTTTCCCACCGAATGTCCCAACCACAACTCGCCCGTTGATTGGCTGCCGCTCCTAAAACGTCATCGATTGGTGGAATGATAGATAATCCCACCAATGAGATCAAACATTTTTGAAATACCAGTACTTGATTGGTGGAACTTTATCCCGCGCTGACTTGGCGGCCTACTTTGGCGCAAAATGTCGAAGAGTTTCGTGATATCAACTTCCCAGAATCACATTTTCAAAATCGCATTGAACTAAGCACCATGGCTCGTACCAAGCAAACTGCCCGCAAGTCCACCGGTGGCAAAGCCCCCCGTAAGCAATTGGCCACCAAGGCTGCCCGAAAGTCCGCCCCTGCCACCGGCGGCGTGAAGAAGCCCCATCGTTACCGCCCTGGTACCGTCGCTCTTCGTGAAATCCGTCGCTACCAAAAGTCGACGGAACTCTTGATCCGCAAGTTGCCTTTCCAGCGCTTGGTCCGTGAAATCGCCCAAGATTTCAAGACCGACTTGCGTTTCCAAGGCTCGGCCGTCTTGGCCTTGCAAGAAGCTGCTGAAGCGTACCTTGTCGGTTTGTTCGAAGACACGAACTTGTGCGCCATCCACGCCAAGCGTGTCACGATCATGCCCAAGGACATTCAATTGGCTCGCCGTATCCGCGGTGAACGCTCTTAAATTGACAATCGTGACCATGACCTGGTAGCTTGTCCTCCCCCTGGTGTTTTTCAACACCACCCTTCGTCCCAAGAAATCCACTCGATCCCACCTGGCGTTATCTCATCCAATGACTTATGTACTTTCACGTTGAACAGGTTCTGAAGTGTCTTACTCTAAACCCCACGTTTTGGCATAATGCAAATGCACGATTGCATTGCGGTCGTCGGGGGATCCACCGAGCACTCTCCGATTCCGTCCATTTCTACATTCCTGGTCGTATCGAATTGCTATGTAAATCGATTCGCGTGAAGAACCAGTTTGTGATGAATCATACTACAAGTACGCTCCTAACGATCGTTGCGCCTCTTCGAGAATCTCCGACGAACACTGCCAGCTTTGCTCAAAGTCCATCGACCACTCCGTCGTTACTCGTACTTGGGAGTGTGCTTGATCTATCCACTCTACCGGCACTACCGGGTAATAGATGGACAGGCACATACTACAGTACTACTTTTCGAAGTACGTAGTACTAGTATGCTTCACGTCTGCCATGTACACCCAAGGACACATCCGCTTGAACACTCAACATTTCTCGTTCTGCATGGTCCGATGCCACGTGTTTATGCACGTGGGCACTGCGAAAATGTCAACACCAACGTGTTTCTGTTGCAGATTCTGTTCGCAGCAATCATGGCGTCTCCGTCCCGTTCCCTGTGACCTTACTCCTCGACTCTGATACATTCCCCATCAAGTCTTGATCATCGTGATTGCGACTTTTGCATGACATCCACCGATTTTGTACGAGTTTTGTTATAAATTGCAATCTTCATACAAACTTGAAGATCTCGAGAAAAAAAATAAACGGGTGCAGGAAACCGACACATCACGTTGTGACATTTCCGGATACTAGTATCTTTATCCGTACTTCGGCCCTTGAGAGATTTTCTTGTGGCGATCCCGGCAGATTCAAATTTACCAAATTGACTACCAACATGGCAACTTCCCCGCGCTCGTCCGACCCTGGCGCGTTTCCGCCACCGTCCCCATCCCACCAGAGCCTGCCTGATGTCACGGAAGTACAGCCTCCGTTCATGGCAAAGCATCCCAAGGGCTTTGGGGAGATGGTACACATGGAAGGCATCGTGATCAACGACACGTACCTTCTGCCGGTGCCTCACTTGGCGCAATGGTTGCCTGACTCGAACGCATTTTACCCCAACGAGCGCAATATCGACACGCAAGACAAGAAGGATGCGCAGGATTTCGATCGCGCGTCCACGTACAACCGTATCATGTCCCAGAACGATGTGATCCTCGGCGACATCCGCCGGCATCCCCGGCAACAACCCGTCTCCCGGGCTTATCTCCGCGCAGGTCCACGCGCCAGTCTTTTCTTCGACCCGACCAAGGTCAAAGCCGCAATTGTGACCTGCGGAGGACTCTGCCCGGGCTTGAACAACGTCATTCGCGACATAACGTTGGCACTGTGGAACTTGTACGGCGTGCGCGACATTTATGGCATTCGCATGGGGTTCGAGGGATTCCACAACTGGACCGACCTGAAGCAGAAGGAAGCGCCAATCATGCTCACCCCCACCCTCGTGGGCGGCATCCACCACAACGGTGGGACGATTTTGGGCTCAAACCGCGGCGGGTTTGACGTGGAGAAAATTCTGTCGTTTCTGACCAAGAACGGGGTCAACCAACTGTTTGTGATTGGTGGGGACGGCACGCATCGCGCGGCCAACATCATCGCGGACGAATGCCGCGCGCGGTCGCTTCCGATCTCCGTCGCGGGGGTGCCCAAGACGATCGACAACGACGTGGATCTGTTGGATCGGTCGTTTGGATTCAACACGGCCGTGGAGGAAGCGCAGCGCGCCATCCGCTCCGCCATGATCGAAGCCACATGCGTGCCAAACGGCATTGGCGTGGTCAAGCTCATGGGACGCTCCGCCGGGTTCATCGCCGCGCACGCGACGTTGAGCAGCGGCGACGTCGACTTGTGCTGCATTCCGGAGGTGCCGATTGTGTTGGACGGACCGCGCAGTTGCTTGGCACACGTCGAGCGGGTCGTGCAGCAAAAGGGCTATGCCGTCGTGGTCGTGGCAGAAGGCGCGGGCGAAGAGCTTCTCGGGACGTCGGCGCAAGTGGACGCAGGTACACGCTAGTTTGGCTAGTTTGTGCCGCATATATCGTAATGACTGGTCCATGTGTAGGCGGCAACAAGAAACTGCCGCCCATTGGCGAGTTCATCAAGGGCGAACTCCTCCGGCACTTCCAAGCGAACGACAAAGTGGCCACGGTCAAGTACATTGACCCGTCGTACATGATTCGCAGCGTGCCGGCCAACGCCGCCGACAGTTTGTACTGCATGCTGCTGGGCCAGAACGCCGTGCATGGCGCCATGGCAGGGTACACGGGCTTCACGGTCGGCCTGAGTGCGAACCGCGTCGTGTTCTTCCCCATCACGGCCGTCACCAAGAACTCCCCGCGCTGCATGGACCCCATCGGCCGCACGTGGGAGCGTGTGCTGTGCATGACTCGCCAGCCCAACACGGTCCGAGAAGGATGGACGGCCCCCGGCGCGACCTCGTCCAACTTAATTTAACATGACGGGTCCTTTGCACTGCGTTTGTATATATAGCGTTATGCCTGAACCTGGCTGGGGCTTACAGTCGTGGATGGATGGCTTGATGCAGAGGGTGTACTTATCACGTTTTGCTGGCTCTGGACGAAGTGAACTCCCGGTACATACATAGGTGCAGCGCAATGGGAACGAGGTGCTGGCAATGGTAGCTCCTGGAGCCGACACTGCCAGCGGTGAAGAAATTCTGTAGGGCAAATCTCTTGATCGCGATTCACCTGTGACTGCGGACAGTCCAGCCCCAGAAAAGGCCTACCCTTTTTACTCGCCATTGACGACATTGGTTTGTCTTGCTAAACGGTAGCCGTGAGTTCACTGACGGGAGGACAGGTGAACCGGTTCAAGATATTGACTGAACCGCGGACTGTCTCAGATATCTTGAAAGGTCGCACTTGATCGAACGACTGCACTGTGACGTTTGCAGTCATACCGTTAGCACATTTGAAGGGTGGCATAGCCAGCTGTGCCCTCCAAGAGCAACCGAAGTGCATGTCATGACATGTTTGACAACACTGGCGTGGCTTGGAGATTGCCAGCGTTTCAACGATCCTCGGGAAAGCCAGCAATGTGCTCCTCCTTTCAACTCCAGAGAGGACCAAGTGCTGAACTTCCCCAGGGACAAAACTCTACTTGAAAGTGTACATGGATGCGGCATCGCGAGGATGATTTAGGTACTACGTAGCGTTCGCCAGTAGAATAAAGATGGGACGATGCCCGTTTGGCCAAAGAATCCACAGACAACCGGTATGGTCAAGAACTCGATTTCGCAATCTGAAGTAACTACAGTAGCCCAGTAAGTCGGCTTGACGTGGAGCTCCGATTGCAATGTGCCCACTCTGACATAGGATGCTTGCACTCAATCGCTTCAAGCGTACTGGTAGCTACTATGGTGGCGATGGTTGTGTTGTTCCGTCCATGGGTTTCAAAGCACACTCCCGCCTTGGCGCCTATTTCGCAGCAGACGAAGTTGTCTTCCGAACGCAGGTGGGTGGGTGGTCAATTGGAAAGCGTCCACGTTTCGGCAGAGTCGATGGGACCATTTGATCCAAAGCTCGTGAAGTTCGGTGTCGTGGCTGCGGAATGCTATCGCTATGTAGTTGGGGGTGGCGGCTTTGATGGTGACTTTTCCGACTAAAAGTCTCATGGAGCGGTGAAGGTTAGGCCGAGAACGTTGCCACTTTTGAGTGATTGACGCGCTCGTGGTAGTTGGTGGTCGTGGCATGCGTGAGGTCAGACGGATTCAAATGGCAACATGTGAACTCGAGTGTCTGAGGTAGCGACGGCGGTAACATATGGCTTATCGCAGCGAGAGTATGTGCGGCGGCGGTTGAGCAGTTGCAACCCAGTGTTTATCGTAACGTAGACCATAAGTAGTACATGTATTTACGTTCAGAGCCACATCACAACGTGACCATTTCAAGTTGCAATCAACGAACGGTAATGTAACTCGACTGGTAGTACATTACTGTATTGTCGTGGAAATACATGTCATATCAATTGAGCAGTGCGCCAGTCTGCGACACTGGCCCGCCATCCTGTCCAGGGCTAGGTCATTCCGAACGAATCGACGCCAACGACGTCCGCCGCTTGATCGTTGCAGCTTCGCCGGCCTGTCCAAGTCGCATATCCCCCAACATGAAAGTGAATCTATTGCTGAATCAACGTAATCCGATACAATTCAAGACCCACGCCTTCGTCACCGAGGGACTTTTTGATCTTGGGGATCGTGCGGTACAAGGTCGCATGCAGCGATGTGGCTTCGGGCAAGTAAGCTAGGAACGCGTCGATGCCGTCTTCATGCCGGCGCTCCACCGACACCAGCACGACACACGCCGGGTTGCGTTTGCACAGGACGTCCATGGTCACCGCCAGAGCGCACCAGGACTCGCCGTAGAGCGGCTGGTAAATGCAATCGCAGCTCAGCACCACGTCGAACGCCCCAAACGAATCGCAAAACGCATTGGTCGCAGCAACGCCCCAGCTCAATGCGGTCGCGGTCACGCCGCCGTTGGGAAAGTTCCGGCGGATGTTGGTCCGCAAAAGCGGCACCAGTTCGGGCTGTTCCGTGATAACAACGTGCTTGGCGCCAAGGATGCTGGCCACCATGCCCGGTACACCGCTACGTTACGATGATGATCGTGTCACTCACAGGTCTTGTCAATTGTAGTTGAGGTCATGACAGTACATGCCAGCGCCAAGTTCGAGGACACGCAGCGACTCCAATCGTACGTCGTTGAGCAAATGGTTGGCCAAGACCACAGCAGCGTCCCACACCAACGTTCCAGCCCACGCAGCACCAGCAAACAGCGGTGCCAGTTCGTCTTCATCCTATGCAAGCATGGATGGCGAAGGTCATGTCGCTATCGAGATGGGGTACAGTACGTACGAGGAGGAGTGTAAGGTCCAGCTCCTTGTCTCGAACGCCTATGCGTATCCTTTCTTCGCAGACGCGGACGGCGTCGATGGTCACGACAATGCTCTCCTGTTCCGTCATGATGTCGTCCAGTGAATGATAACGATCGCTACAAAATGACCCCACCGGGGGTCGAACTCGGGACTAATTGCACGCACTTATATTGAAAGTGCAATTTGACTTGTACCGGGCTGAGTGGCTTCAGCTTGTAACCGCAAGTTTCTGGCGGGGTAGGGTTCTTTGAGGGAGAGGTCACTATTGTGAGGGATCTATTCACGGCATGTGGATGGGGGGCCCATTCCAAACCAGGAGTGAACATTGTGGAATATCCGGAAGGAAAGCCACGAGGTTCTTAAAGAGAGGTGCAACGCCTCAGGCTGGTCACAGAGCAGGGAAAAGCTTCCGCTCTTGGTAGTGGAAGGATCACAACCCAGAATGCCGATGGTGTCTCACAATGGAATAAGGCGTCTTTCGAATGGAATCTGCAATTCCTTTTTGCATGTGGATGGTAGGTAGGTACTAGGTATGGGATGCCCACGGATTCCTTTATGACGTAGCAGATGCACAGGTAACGAGTACATACATGCAGGCTTCCGCTAATCAATCACCTCGGGCGGCCGACGACAGTCATGGAGTCCCCAGTACCCCTCCCTGCTCGCTCATGGCGCATCGACCACGAGCCAGCCTAAGGTGGATCTTGCTGAGGTTGACGTTACCATCACTACGGTAGTAGTCCGCTTGTCCTGCGCTTCCGTCACATGTGATCCTCGTTGCTGCCATGGGTTGAGGAAGCAACAACATGGGAACGCAGTCAGCATTCCGCGCGCATTGGTACTGCAGCCGACACGATATTGCGCGTGGCAACTGCGACGCCTTTATGAGATACCATCGCGAGTCGTTGGCGAAACTAGCTGGTTCACGTGCTCGAAAGCAGCAGCAGCAGCATAGAGTCCATCGTTCCGCGCGGTCCCATTCCTCCTAAGCCCCCCAAGTGGTGGTGTCGACACTCATTGGTGTCCACCGCCTAGGCTGTCTGCCCATCCTACCCGCACCATCGAAAACGTATATACACGTGATGCAGACGACACTCGTTTAGTTGTGCTACAACGTCGACTTCGATCCTCGTCCATCCTGTCCTTGTAGGTGTCGTATGTCACTTCTCTTTCGTCGACAAGCAGGCTAGATGGGATGGTGCCACACTTCTTCGCAGTGGTACGCCTTGGGCGTGATCTGAATGACCACGTGCAACGGAATCTCAATCGTCGGGCACTCTTCCGGGTGCTTATTGGTCAGGTACGCGTACAGCACGCGCAAGATGGCTTGGTGCGCCACGATGAGCACGGGGCGGTCGAGGCGCATGAGCTCCGTGATGACCGGCTCGAGGCGGTGAATCACGTCTTGATACGACTCGCCGCGGGGGTACCGATAGTGCAACTTGTTGGTCTGGCGGGCGCGGTACTCGTCGGGGTACTGCGTCGCCACCTGCTCGTACGTCATGCCGTCGCAGATGCCAGCGTCGATCTCATCCAGCTGCTTCCACTTGACCACCACGCGGCCGTGCGCGGCGATGCGCTCTACCGTCTGCCCCGTCCGCGTCATGGTCGACGTCCACACACTCAGCCGCGTGTCGTCGGGGTAATGCGCCTGGATAAACTTGTCTAGCTGCTGCGCATACTTGACTCCCCATGGACTCAACGGCGAGTCGCCGCCAATCAGACCCTGCATGTCATTATCAGGCCCATGGGTAAATGATAAAATATATTGTCAAGATATTCAATCCGAAATTGAAGTGTGAGATGATATATATTGTCAAGATATTCGATCCGAAATAAATTGAAATATTAAATACTTTCATGAACTATTGATATTTAAATGGCAATTGACATTACGAATCAAGTAACCAATCAAAATCACGATCCACTCGTTCGAAAATGAAAGTAGTGTGACACTGGACAATGAACATACAAAACGTAGTACAAAAAGAACAATCGATCGATCGATGTGGCAACAATCAGCACAAAATGTCCAAATGTTGGGGTACAAGAAAGACAATATATATATATATTTAAGAAAGACAATATATATATATATATATATTTAAGAAAGACAATATATATATATATATAAGTATAAGAAAGACAATATACAGTATATATATATATATATATATATTATACCTGGGTGTTGTACATGCTTTCGCCATGCCGACTGAGCCAGATCGGTCGCGGGCGCAGTTGCAAGTTGGCCATCAAAAACATGATGCGAGATTGGAGGTACCCGTACACTTGATTGCAAAAGATCTGGCGCCCCACGTCAATAATCTACCATGTGTTTGAGTGTAAATAGCCTTGGATTGTGCTATAGCAGTCAAGTCGATGTACGTACCTTGATGAACGAGCATCGCTCGGTCTCTTCCAATGGCGCGTAAATATCGCGGTAGTGCTCGATGCGCTGGTGGTAGTCGTCCACGACCTGGTCCAGCGTATAGTGCGCATAGTCTTGCGAGTTGAGCTTCATCTCGTTGATCGAAATCGCAATCAGCTCAGGGTCGTCGCAGATGGACTCGATGAACAGCAGCTCGTACTTGAACGGCCGCGCCGCCGCCGCCTCGCGGATTTCTTCGCGCCGCTACGACCCAAGGAACCGTCAATCTCGTCAAGCAACACAGCTACCACATCGGTAGATGCTACAGTATGTGGCCACATGGATATTGCTGTGCTAATTCTATATAGAGGCATCATCCAACCCAGTACCACCATATACATGTACGAATCGGCAAAACGATGGAGCCAATAAACGATATTCGAGAAAACCAACACTAATATTAAATTCGTGTGTGACTGAAATTAGTGTGGTACCAATCACCATGGACTTGGAGATATACCAGTACAGAATACCAAATCCACACACATGTTGGTACAAGTCGTCGTTTCCAAATGGCCACCACAGGTCGTACATACACTATATACCGCCACACATGGCCCATTAGGACGGCATCATGACGATTTTTCATTCCCAATGGCCACGAAATACTTGGCAAAAATCTTAACATGGTACACGCACAAACCACTAATACTACCAGCAACTACAATATTGGTACAAGTTGTCGTTTCCAAATGGCCACCACAGGTCGTACATACACTATATACCGCCACACATGGCCCATAACCAATAAATAGGACGGCATCGTGACGATTTTCATTCCCAATGGCCACGAAATACTTGGCAAAAATCTTAACATGGTACACGAAATACTTGGTAAAACACCACGTCAAGCTAAACATGGTACAAACCACCAACACTACCAGCAACTACAATACCAGTAGCAGCGACAGTAGTCGACGAGGTACGTACCGATACACTAGCGTTGGTCGCATCGAAGACAGCGCACGTACACGAGTCATTGGCTAGGGCGTCCAAAGCATCTTTCAAGCACGTTTCACCAATCTAATGCCAACCATCAATAGCTTCATACTGTACCATTCAGCCAACATGACGATATCTCGCACCTCGGCGCGCTTTTGCGAGTCGGACGTGTTCTCTGGGTCCCAAAAGTGATGCGTCACTTCTGTCTTGACCATCGTCCGGCGGTACTCGCTCACGTTGAACACTTTGGTGGCATGACCCATCCACGTCAGCTACAAAGCACACTCGTGAAGCATCGATTGTAAATGGGATAGGTACATGTCGCGCAAGGATATGCCCGAGGAACGTCTTGCCGCGCCCAGGAAGCCCCACGAGGATGATCAAGAGCTTCCCGCTGCGCTGCTGTGCGTCGTTGGCCATCGACACAGGGTACGACAGCGTCGATCGGTGGCCCCCGTCCTACCACCACCGCCGCCATGTTGACAGATGCAAAACGTACGATGTAACCCCCCGACGACCACAAGCAAGTACAGTACAGTACCTGCTGTCGCAGTTGATGCTCCTGGGTGACTAGGTCTCCGCCAAAGTGCTACCGCGGATCCGTGAGTCTCTGCAGTTGGATGGAGGAGTAGGTAGTAGGTGGGAGTGGGGATACCTCGGTGCGGGCGGCCAGCAAGATGCTCGTTTGACTGAATTCGCGATGGGCGGCAGACAGCTTCTTCGGCGCCGGCGGTGCGTTGAACGGACGGCTCTCGAGGCTCACATCTAGCGCCTTGAGCGATTCCTCGCTCTTGGAGCGTGTAATGGAGCCCGCGGACGGCGTGCGCGTGCGCCCTGCCTCGTCGGTAACGTTGAGTCCGTACTCGGCATCGTTGTCCGCCTTGATCATGGACTGCAAGACGTGTGAGTACTCATGGAAGAAATCGATCATGATGATGGCAAGGAATCAAGCGTACGTCTCGCTTGATGAGCGCTGGCGGCAGCTTCTTGAGCTCGGATCGCGGCTTGACGCGAGGAGACTGCAGGACCGTCACGTCGTTTGCGGTGGGGACAGCGACGGCGAGCTTGCTCGATGGCAGCTTTGTGCGCAACGTCGTCGGGGACAGCTGTCGAACTGTCGGTGGTGTCGCGCGCTTGCGGACGTCGGACGACGCAAGCGTTGCGGCGGGGTTCATTGTCGGCAGCTCATGGACGTCGGGGCCACGAAGCATCGTCGGAATGGGAACTTGGACGACCTCTCCCGCTGTCGCGGTGATCGAGATGAAGTTGTTCAGGTTGCCATACCCGTCGGGGGCAAACGCATAGTCGGGGTCATATTTCCATGCTTTCCCGTCCACGAGGAACTTGAATTGGTACAATCCTGCTGCAAGATCCAACGCGATGGAGAACGTGCCGTCCGCGTGTTTCTCCAGGGGAAACTTCTCACCCCAACTACATGGCATGGACGTGCATGAGAGATTAAGACGCGACAGGAGGGTTACTTGTTGAAGGAGCCAGCGATGCTGACGCTGTCGCAATGATGGGCCCATCGGAACAAAGCGGCGTACTGAGGTGCCGCCGCCGCCATGTCAGATCAAATATCGCCAGCGGTGGAATGATGATACAAAAACGCAAAACTGTGCAGTCCGGATATCTATTTCACGGTTCATTTAACCGGATATATCCACAAATCATGAACAGTCATGCGAGATGGCGCTGTCTCCTCGTGTGCGTCGTCATCCTGGCGCAGTGGAAGTTGGTGGCTGGCATGATGCTAGTGGATTTGGGCAAGCGATATGGCCTGGACGTCTCCAACTCCAATACACCCATGCACGAAGGCGCCCTACGTCAGATCATGGACGGCGTGCGCGACGAGAAACCAGGTATGTAGTCGTGGCGAAAGCAACGCCTGGGAGGTGGCGGTCTGGTGTGCTCACGTAGATGTGTACCAGATTCCATGTACTTGTTTGGACTCATGCAGTTCTACGGCCACGGCGTCACGCAAGACAAGGACGCAGCGATCCGATTCTTCCGCAAAGCAGCGGCAGATCGCCACGTCGACGCGCAATTCGCCCTCGGACTGCTCTACCACAACGGCGCCGACGGTACGGCTATTCGTTGGGTCTTCCTTCTGGTGTGTTCCATGACACATGCTCCAGGCGTCCGCCAAGACGACGCGATGGCATACTCGTTCCTCAAACCGTCGGCCGACAGGGGACATGCAGACAGCCAGTGGCTGCTTGGCACGTAAGTTACCACCACCTTCGCATGTCGTTTGTACGAACGCAGTCCAACGTTTCCATGAAGAATGCTTCGCGATGGACGCAGCCTTCCCTTCTCGACCACGGAGTCCGCATCCCTTGCGTTTGAGGTGTCATCTCCTTGCTCCTCGTCAGACCACCTGACCAGTACTTGTGCTGTTCTACCGCCCCCAGCTCATTCAAGAGTCTGCTTCTCAAGGCAACCCCCATGGCCAATTCCACTTGGGTAGGTATCCTTGCCAAGTGCATGTACGACAGGGTCATTCACAGGACATACTCTAGGTGTCTACTATGAATACGGACGCCACAATGTGCCGCAGAATCTCACGACCGCGGCGCAACTGTATGCCGTTGCCGCTGCCCAAGTGCGTCCTCAATCCTACGTTCCTCCGAATGCCACGTCACCATCCAAAACGAGTTTGTATGTAGCACGTGCCCGACGCAGCATTCTACTTGGGCTTGATGTATGCGTACGGTCGCGGTGTCGCACAAAGCCTCGAGACCGCACTCGAGCACTTCAACACGGCAAGCCGTCGCCTTCTATATCCAACCACATATCCAGTTGTGGCTCACGAGTGGACTACTTAGGCGGCGGCGTTGCACCACGGCCCAGCGATGTACTACCTTGGCCTCATGCACGTCCATGGCGACGGCGGCGTCCCCGTCGACTACACTCGCGGCTTGTACTGGTTTGACAAGGCGTTGGCCACAAAAGATCTGTCCGTCGCTGCCAGAGCCCAGCACGCACACGACGAGCTCGCGGCGCTGCTCGCTCAAGCCACGGCCCATCGGGACGCTGTGTTAAAAGGAGCATGATAACGGAGTTATGGATACTATTCAGTACTATTGATAGTAGTAATTCACATTTGTCAATAAAAGAAGGCTGTATCGGGTTTACTGTTAGCAATCTATTGGATCAGTTAGTATTGTAGTACTATTAATACTACACTAACATATGGGTGAATCGTTAAATATTTTTTACATGCGCATCAAAGCACATTGGGCGACGAGATCGTCGAGGTCTGACAGGGCGGGGTCGTGGGCAGGTAAGTGGAGGGACAGCGCGGCTTGGGCCCGAGACAGTGGCGCCTGGACAGCCTCGAATTGCTCAGCGTGAAACAGCAACTACGTCCGCAACGTGAGCACCTCATCAACGATTGTACGTACTTGGGCTAGTTTGAGGTACTCGTGGCCCAATTCGGCATCGAATGGGGCATAATGGGTCTCCAATATGGCCAGCGACTTGGAGCTGTGGGCGGCAGCTTCGGCGAAGTCGCCGCGGGTCGCTGCAATTTGGGCTACCAGGTCGTGCGCTCGACCCACAAGTACGTGGGTGTTGGATAGATTTGCAAGGCGTTCGTGTAACAATTTCTGGGCCAATTCGTGGGCCTGTGAGATGTAGTTATTTCCACGGCATCCGGTAGGTAGCAGCAAACACACTTAACAAACAAGGACGACGTACATGATGCAAGTCGTCGTGTGTTTTGGGTATAGCCACGACTATTGCTGCCTCCATCGCGTGAGTTCGCTGCATAAACACGCTATCCGAAGGGGGTTCATTGACCTGGTCGTTAGACGAGCATGCGTCGCAGCTACAGGCAAAGAAATACTGGTCTTGCAAGTGCCGGCGTCGCGCTGGACCATCCATTTTGGACGCGTGGGGGCCGTACGAGATGTATACGTGATCATTGGCCGCAATGGCCCGACTCGTAATCAAGTGCAATGTGGCACCGTCATCAAAGCGAACAAACGCGTTCGGAACACACGAATGGTTGGCCATCGCCATGCGGGGGTACACGCCCACACCCACTCTGGTCTGCGTCACGTCGCGCAGGTTGTGGCTTGATGGGGCAGCGGCGGCGGTGGTCGTCGTCGTGATGGCGACCACGTTCGTCGGCAACTGGCCTGCTAGCGCCAAGAGCACAGACAGCGTCATGTCCTGGGCGTTGTCGTCGTGGAGGTACCCTCGCCACGGATCGAGCACCGCCAACGTGGACACAAAGAGCACCGTTTCGACGGCAACGGCAGGTGACATCGACCTCAGGTGCGACTGCAGCGCGTCCAATCCGCGGAATCTACCGGACGGGTTATTCCACGTGAACTCTGACGACGACGGCAATGATCTCGGACGAAAGCCAGCGGACAGGGCACCCGCGCAAAGGTTGGTGTCCATGTGGGCATGATGCAGCACCACTTTAACGTGGCTTGACAACACATGTTGGAGCTGTGTGAGCCATAGGGTGTAGAGCTCCTTAGAAGGTCGAGTTAGGACGAACAGTCGCACGTCGATGGGGCCATCCTGGTGTGGCGTGAGATGGACAAGGCCAAGTGGAACGTTGTCGTCCAGCGATGGATCCAACAAGGCTAAGAACTGGTGGTTGTGGATCACCGAGGACGATGATAGGGACGGGAAGTGGTGGCAAAGTGGGGGGAAGTGCACAAGGGCGTGGACGGTCGGCTCGTCCGCCGTCGTCCAGAGGCGAAGTCCCTTCGTGTTTGGTTCAACGTCGACCTTCTTCCACTGTGCTAACACGTCGTCATTCGTTTGAAACCGACGGCGATTCAACAGACGCCAATATACTCGACATAGCGGATCCAGTGCCACATGCTGCCACGTCAGCGAGCATTCCCAGCGGTGGCCGTCCGCCCACGCTTTGGCGCGGCACGATTCGTCGCAATACATGTCGGCACTGCAAAAGTCACACGGAAGGGGGGGGTTGGGCAGGGACACGCGAGCACACGCAGCACATGCAGCGACGTCCGTCCCGACGGCCAACACGGTGGGGGACTCTGTGAGCAGCACCGTGCCTGGAGGAATGGCCTGAGTGGCTTGGATGGATCGACCGTGGGTTTTCGTGGTGGTTATGACAATGTGTGGATGGAATACACCAGCACCACCGATATCCTTTGGCCCTGCAGGAACTGCGTGTGTATTTGTGGAGGTGACAGAGCTGGGGACCCCTTCAACGAGGCACTTGGCATGATGCAAGTCCCGTGCAACGGCGTCGACCACGCTGTTGCATCCGTCATGTTGTTGCAGTCGGCCGTCACAGAGGGCTAGCGCCAATGCAGGATTGGCGTCATGGCAGGCTTCTAGGGCCTTGCCCCGACGAAACCAACCTTTCGCATAGGTCGGGTCGGCGGCGATGGCCCTGGACGCGTCTTCGTACGCATGTTGCCAGCATGTCTTGGCCATCCATGCTGCACATCGATTCGTGTACCTGTGTGTATTGTTAATGGTACCGAAGGTGGATGTGTCACGATAGTACCTACAAGATGGATTGCAACGACGTGGACGCCTGCGATCGAACTACCAGCGCGCGAAGACCCTGCGTAAAGCAATCGATGGATGCATCATACTCGTGGGCTTTGAAATGCGCATTGCCTCGTACTTTCCACGTGGTGGGCGTAGTCATGTTCGTGTCATCGACTGCGCTTGCTGCGTGTGCACGAAGCACATCGACTTCGTTCAAAAGCATGGTAAACGTCTGCTTCAACACATGGGTCATCGCTTCAATCCGATCTTCAGACGAGCAGATCAGTGTTTCCATCTCATGTAGCCATGATGAAGGAAGGAGCGATCGTGCGCATGCGGCCAGCGCTGCAGCATCAGTTGGCATGTTGTTTTTTCCTTATTGCAAGCAAATCCGAATAAATCCGGATAATGCTCTTTGTCAAATGCTACTTTGAAGTATTTTAATACGTAGTACTTCTATTAATAGTATTAATACGTATTCTTAATATTTTAATATTAAGAACACGTATATTATACTAGTAAATATTAATAATAGTAGAAGGATGACGTTACAGATGTAGAAAGGGCAACCAAAAATAATTAAATCTAACCGAACGTATGCTACCATTTTCTACTCGTCGTATTTCACGACAACGTCAACCAACGCGGGCGGAGTTTGCGGCGTCAAGATTCTGGTCATGGTGGATAGCATCATAGTTTGCAGTGCGATAGACTCGTTCATTTCGTCCATACGGGCAGCCATTGACTCCCTCGACGACGGCGTCGAGAGCAGGTTGAAGCTGTTGATTCGACACGTGTGGGAGCGGTACGACGCCGACATCGTTGAGAGCGGCAGGTCGTACGCCGTATCTACGGATGCAGACGTCGACATCCATGACGTGTCGATGCTGGACATGCAGTCTCCCTCTCGCGTGGACTTCCACCCTAACACGTATGTCACACACATGAGCCACACAGCAGCAGCGTCATCGTCAGCCGCTCCTTCGCTTACACTCTGCGGTGGTGGCATTGTTGGGGGCGCCGACTCGCACAATTGTTTCCAAGGCCGCCAACGTCGTGTCCAGCACCGGGTGGACGGACGCAACTGACGCGGGTTGTTTCCGTGCTTCGGTCCGCGCATGCACCCAGCACTTGATGCAGAACTTCACTTCCGCCACTGCCTTTAGACTCTTGTGACTCGACGGTTTCTTCCACTTTGGTGTGGATGGGCGACGCACACAATGCAACTTGACAAGACATCCAGAGCACATGACCAGGCCACAACATCGACAGTGGTGGTGTCGATGCCAAAACATGCCCTTCTTCTCACACACGTTGCAGCGCGTCCTATTAAACAAGATCCAGTCTAAGCTACGTAGCCGTGGAATTCAGATGTGTAGCCAACTGGGGCGCTAGCTTAGCCGAAAAAATCGGCCGGTTAGCCACGGTCCCAGATGTGTAGCCGCGGTGGTAGTTGGCTCACCCCCAGCCATTAAATCGATATAAAAAAGATGACTGGCAAACGTACGTGGAATAATCCCATTGCGGGCTAAACTCTCCGGTGGTCAACACGAGCGACTCGTGCAGAGATGACTCTTGCAACAATGGGCCGATGTCTTTCCCCAACGAGAGCGGGATATTCATGTCCATGCCTCTCCATGTGGTGGTCCTGGGGAGCTGGCGACGACTCGCGCTGGTGCTGCTTCCTGGGGTGTAATGCGCTCGGACAAACACATCGACATGGCCATCCGGCCTTGCGCGGTACAGTTTGACGCAGGACACACCTTCGGTTGGGCTCGTGGTGGTGCGTGACGTGGAGGCGCCATGGGAGGCCAAGATGGGTTCAGTGACCACAAAGAGCGTCACTCGGCCTTGGGGATCGATGCACGTGCCGGTAAACTCCAAAAACAGAAACGACACGGGCGGCTTGTTGGCGGCGACAGTGAGCTGCAGCCACTTGACGCCGAAAAAGTGCGCCGGGTCGTCTGGGGTGCGGGTTGAGTGGACGTTCAGCACGGCTGCATCGTAAAGAGACGCGCCGTGGAGAACCGCCGCCATCGCGAGGTAGTCGCGAGTGTTGTCGGCATACAATTCGTCACGAAGGGTCGACAAGGAAGCTTGGTGCGAGCCATGACACACGACCATGCGCTTGGAAGGGCTGCGGACTGAAGACGACGTCGGCAACGACTTTGAGCAGACGCGCCACCCGTGCCTGTCGACATCCACGGCCCAGCCGTTTTTCACCGACTGCGGGGTCCACTTGCCCGACTCAGCCAGCGCGTTCTTGACAATCCACTCCATGTGCCTTGCATGGGCTGCATATTCGTCTGCAAGAATGTCCACACGCATATTCTACGTATATGACAATGAACAGTAGAAATGCGAAGTGACGGCAGGGTGCCATGAGCACGAATGTGCCGTTCGATGATGTGCTCTGGTCATAATAGTGCGTCGGTTCGAGATCTGCGGGTCCGTTACTCCATTTAACTTGATATTTGTATGCTTAACGTTAGCGATTGTTTTGACGCGAGAAAGGCTAACACCACCAAGAGCGTCATTTTCGCAACGGTAAACGACACTACGATGATACGCATGATATCCAACGACGCTGCTGCATAGGTACAGTAGTAGCCCCCCCAAGATCGCCAATACACAGGAGTAATCTATTGATTCGGCGATACACTGTACTGGGACAGCTCAGGAGGACTGGATGAGGGAAAGTGCTACAAGTCAGAATGCATCGAATGCAATGTGCCCTACTTATGTCGTAAAGGTGAGACAAAGCAAATGACTGTTTGAACACGTGAGGGGGGGGAAGTACATCAATAACCTCTCTAATGTCAGCCCTGCTCCGTCCCCCTCTTGTGCTCATGTCCATTCACGATCTAGATGCAGTCCCAGAGTATCTCTAAATGTAACTCCATAATGCGCTCGCTGCGCGTTGCCAAGCATGTACTGCAGCCCTTGGATCGACTTGCAATGACGGCCAACATACCGCTACGTATCGACAATTCTTGCCACTGTACTGACGTTCCCTATACATACATGTAGTCAATAGCGCGCGTTGCTTGGGGTGTCGTGGGCCAACAACCTGACGAACCCGTCGGGAGTCTGTACCAACACAGTAGTCAATAGCGCGTTGCTTGGGGTGTCGTGGGCCAACAACCTGACGAACCCGTCGGGAGTCTGTACCAACACAGAACTGTTTACATTGCCAGTATCGCACTGGCACGTCGTGTCGACAACCGAATTCTCAACATTAATTCTGCCAACTACTAAAGGACTACACAGTGCACACACTGTAGTTCAAGGGAACTACTACTACGTAGTAGGAGTTCTTACTACGTGGTACTAGTACGTCATATTGTTTGTCTTGGCACGGTTGGTTGCCTGTGTTTACCGACAGGCCACGCCATCATGGAAGCTCACACCTACTCAAATCACTTTCCTGCCATGCCAACAGCACTCGAGGCGTGAGGAATCACCAGTGACGTTAGCCTCATCACATCTGAACAACCTGTTGACGCGCTTGGTTTCAACCCATTTTGCATGATACCCTGCTCCGTGAAGTGAACCGTACAGAAATATCACCTGATATGTTAGCCAATCAAACATTTTCCGTCCTTTTATGCGTCGATTTGGGTTTTAGCCAATCAAACATGTTCGACTGTGCAGTCTCGTCAAACGCAGCCATGTCCAACTTCCGCGGGGACGACGTCGCGCAGCACGAACGCACACGAAGTTTGGGACTCACCGCAGGAACTATCGTGCTCCTGGGGTTCGGGGAAGCATGTCTTCGCTGCCGTCGACCTGTGCCCCTCGGGCTAGCATGCCGGTATGCGCTGTTCAACTTTATCCCGAGCTTCGTGTGGCGGTCCATTGACATGCCGCTCATCTGTCGGTCGGCCAAAGCCTCGTTGGCGGACACAGTTGACGCGTCCGTTCTTTCTGAAGCACTTCGATCTGTCCGCTACATCGTCGCCAGTTATAGTGCTCTCTACCACTGGCTCAAGCTCCCACACCAGACGCTGCCGTCGGAAAAAGTGCTTCGACTAACCACACCCACGTCTCGCTTGACACCGTATTCCGTCCGCACGCATGGCGATCATGTCCAACCCGTCGAGATTGATGTCGCCGCCCCCGACGTCACTGGTCTACGCATGCAGCAGGTACACACGTCCCTCGTCAACATACCTAAATCATTTTCTCTAGTGGTGTTTGCACCAACTCGACGCCACTCGACCTGACGTGTTCCTACTGGAAGTCGACTTATCGTCAGTAGCCTCGTCGGCACAGGCCGCGTCCATCTTGACTAGCGCACGGCACGTCGTGGAGCCGTTCCGCGGCCCCCGAGGTACACTCCGCCGCTCCACTCCCATCATCATCATATTGTTGTGGTTTGTGTATTTGGCAGCATTCGCGAGACGCATGGAAGCCGTGGTGGTGCTCTTGACGTCCCCCGCGACGGCGCCCGACGTGGTGGCCGGTCAAGATTGGGATGTTTGCATCAACACAGCGTCTATCGTGTCGACTCATGTCGTCGACATCCTTGACGCCATCTCAACCACCGCCGCCGCCGCCCCTCATGAAGAAGCGCATGATGCGAAGAGCGACCGTGTTCACGACACGTCACCGGTGATCGTGCACACGGACTCGATGGATCAGTTTCAGTCGTTGGCCTCGGGGCTCTTGCAAGCAAACAGGATACCCCTGCGATACAGAGGTACTAGTAGTACTAGTAGTAGTAGTCTTACTACATACTGCTAGCTGTGACCACTCCTGTTGGCTTGGATATTGATTGTCAAAATTTGGATTTTTGTGGTAATCTGTCGATCAAGTCGTTGATGTTTGTACGGTAAAACGTGTCCTGTGGGAATTGGTATCACACTAATTGAAGTCACACACTAATTCGACGTTAACGACGATTTCCTGCAATCTGATTGGCTGAATACTACTCTGCCGATATTGTCCATTTGGTTGAGTCTATGCATTCTCCATGTCGCTCCCCAAGTTTAAAATATAAACACAACAATATATATATAATATATACTACAACAATATATTAATTTGAATTGATAGCAACCACGACGATACAATCGTGTCAATTCATTATTGTGCTTTCGAGTGAAATTTCGTGTTGTGGTGTCTCGTTGGAATTTAATTCGATTTGATTGGCTACTTCAATTGAGCTCAAAATTATTAGCCAATCAAAACCTTCTAAATAAAATTCAACCAATCAGATCGATTGTGGATCGGTTTGGTCGGCGCGATTTGCACCCCCTCCCCAAATTTGTATCAAATCGACAATATGTTGGAATGAGATTAATTGGATAGGTAGATATCTACTAGTATGCCATGCAATCATATAATACCTTTTGTAATATGTCTGTCGGGTAGAAGACGACGGCAGCACCCTCTTAACCGACGCCGCTGCCGCCGTGCACGTGCTGGCGTTTCAAAAGCCCTCCAGTGCCGTCGAGCGATTGCATGTGTTGCTTGACCAAGGTACCCCTCTCCATAAACTCGACCTATTTGATGACCATGTGCATCTTGTAGAGGTAGACGCGACCCACATTTGCATCGTGACAGACGCGCCCGACTTTTCTGCGGCGCCTGGGGTGCATGTTCTCCACATCCCGGCACTGTGCGACCAAGCGCTGCAGGTTATTCGCGGTCACTTGCGCTGTGGCATGACCACGGACGAAGTGCAGGACAGCCTGCGTCTTCGCTACGGCCCCATGAACTCGATCACGGCCACTGGCTTTCGTCGTGACAAATACTCGACGGTCTAACCTACACACAAGTCGATGAGCGCAGGGGTATGGATGGGTATAGGAAGGAAAAAGTGCGAGTTGCCTAGTAGACACTTCAATATCGACAGTCATGAGTGGGAAATTGCAATTTTGATTCGTACGTACATACTACTAACATTGTTACTAGTTAATACTACGTAACGTTAGTAGAAATTAACCAACAATATTCAAGTAAGGCAATGCATCAATTATTGACGCTGTTTTTTTGGTCAAGTTTTGGCCATGACTTCAAATCCCAGTAGTAGCTCGAGAACGATTATTTTCATGCTGATAGCACCACAAGAGAATATATTGGAGATTCGGTATGAATTTCCGGACCCCGTTCAATCGAATCTCGCCGAGCGAATCGAGCACCAATCTCTCCCATTGGTCAATCCGAAATTACTTGTCGCTGATTGGCTACAATCCATTTTCGAGTTTCTACTGGAAAGGGCGAAGTGGAAATTGGCCAATCAGATGTCTCGGCTCTATTTGTGCTCGATTGAACGAACCATGCAAAATTGGGAAATTTGAAGAAAATCGACAATAAAACGTCACCATTTTATTGATGTATCATTGAGCATATGATTGGACTACATTTCAAATTTGTATCGAATTTAAATGTTTTGAGCTTTATGGCGATTGTTTTTACTAGTAAAGATATGTCCCCTCGAAATGGCTGCAATTAAATAGATCGCTGTGTTCAATAGGTAATAACTAATTTCTTCCGTATCCTCTAGTGAGTATACAGTTCCACGACCAAGTCACAGCAAATGTCCACGTAGTTTGTACTATGCAGCATCCCTCTTATTTGCTTAAGTCATGCTCGGTCGATATTTCTTGGCCTCCACGGTGCTGTGAGCGCTGAAACTGGATCCGCCAGCTTGGAGGTGCACAATGTCCTTTTGACTGCGCAACTTGAGGCCCGAAATCGGACACGTCATGGTCGGTAGCACCATGTCCTTGAGCAGCGACTCCATCACGACATGGCCTGACGGACGAAGAAGCACGGCCATTTGGTGTGTGATGGCCTTGTTGCTCACCTAACCAATGCATGCAGTTGGTTGTCAGCAGTGCTGGCTTCAACACATGATTCAAGACAAGGGACGCACCGCACACATGACGACCGATTCGCCCTTGGTCTCTTTGTCAGAACGCTTCAAGTGCACAGGCATGAGCTGCTTGAGCTTGAGCGCTTTGCCACTCATCGGATCCTTGGTAAACTCGTCGGGCTTGGCCAACACGACCTCGGCCGACGGGGTGAACCCTGGGACCCAGAATGACGTGCGCTGCATCTCCTTGGCCTTCTCGGCCGTCGTCTCCAAGTCGATCTTGGAGCTCAGCTGAAGGCGAGCGCGCTCGTCGACGCTCTTGATGAAGTCCACTTGTCGGTTCACGCCCAGAGTCGACTCGAGGAGCTTCCGCTCCGCCGCCAAGACCTCGGCGTCTTCTTTGGCCAACTTTCCCTCCTCCTGAGCTTCATACGCGGCCACGTCGAGCTTGATTTGTTGCTTCTGAGCCAACAAGTTGGCGTAGATGCAGCCTTTGCAGTACATGTACCCGCAAGGGCTCGCGAGCGGCTCCTCCTTTTCGAGAATGGGTTTCAAGCAAAGACAACAACACCCAAACGGAAGCTGGGAGTCTTTGCCATAACGACGCTTTAACGTGCCATGCCCTGCAGCCACCTTCTCGCGGTACGTGAAGTGATGGGTCGCAGTGTTGTTCTTCGAGTGCCTGCTCATGGCGTTTGGCAGAATTGAAGGTCGTGTGGGGTTAAATGATTTGCACCAATCCGACGGCTGAAATGGCAACACTCGACAGCCATTGGTCACAATATATGAAATCACTCCGTCGCATAGTATCTGTTTGATTCAGACAGTCAAAAATAGGTTAATGGAATTCGCAAGGTGAGCCACCTTGCTCCTTTTTAATATTCAATCAGAGTCCATCACATCTTATTTCTTACACACGATTGGCTATAACACTGACAGAAGAGGTTACAATTTTGACCTTTGAATTTTGTAGAGCTTTGTGTGATGCTGCTCTAGAGAATTGTGCACTGATGAGTGCACTCGGACTATGTCCAATGTGGTTCTCCCCTTACAGCTAACATTATGTTGTATCAACCACGTGATCACACCAGCAGGAAGGTGTACGGCACCGACACGGACTGGATGGTGGAATGAGGGTTGACCAATTTCATTGGGTTAGTAAGCAAGTGATGAAATGAGACCTGTTAGAATCGACCGAGCCCTGAATACCACATCACATGATCTTGCTCTCATACACAGCCTACAATTATCTCAAGGCTCCTTGCATCAACCGCCATCACAGGAGTAGAATATATCGCAACAGGGCGTGATGAATGTACGCAGCGATTTTTGGGATTTCACCGCATCTGATTGGACATAATTGAAATGACAATTTTGAATTCGCAAGGTGACCTGCCTTGCGAATTCCAAAAAGACATAGACACATGAAAAATAAAAATCATTAATACAAACTTGAAGCTATATTTAATTGAAATTATACAATTTCAGAATTATTTATGGAATTCGCAAGGTGACCCACCTTGCGCTTCATACAAAATTGCCTATTTCACCTTGCTTTTTCTGGTTAATGACAAACAAATTCTTCGAATTGCTTTGAGGGTGGGCTGGATCATACCCCGATTTTTGCCCAATTAATATTTCGAAAATTTGGTTCAAAGTAATTCGAAGAATTTGGTAGTCACCTATTTTTTACTGTCTGGATCAAACTGATTTCGAAAGAAAATCTTCGATTTTCTTTATCTACAGTTCTTGCCAACTTTCAGAAAAAAAGTCCCTTGAACCTCTTTCTATTATTTTTTGGCGAAAAACACGATATTTGGCAAAATATTGAATGCTCCAAATTTTGGATCCAGACAAATAACTTTTCATTTTTTGCAAATTTCTCAGAAATTGCCAAAATATCGAAGATTTTGGCCTTTTTTTACATCCAGACTCACCGTGAACCAAATTTTTGAAATATTAATTGGGCAAGACCCAAGGAGAGAATAGATAATTCGCTGGAAACCTCGAAACAAGTATTTGAAATGTGTGGAATCATTCCTGGTTGCTTAGGTGACTGTAAAAACCATTTCAATCATGGAGTAACTGCATTACCGTAGCCCTTGGCCCCATATGACTCTACGACGGATTCAGGGGTCAGTCGTGTATGGGGCCAACACCATCGACCACGACACCACCACATTAAAACCGCTGTGCTCCAACTGTCTTCGACGTGCGACAGTTTCTTCTTGCTATCACCTCGCCTTGTACGATACTACTCGAGTAGTCGTGATCAGAGCCTTGGTAGGAGTACTACCAAGGCTCTCATCATGTCGCTGAACCATGGCATTTCATGTGCACCCTTTTGGTGCGCTGTTTCAAAAAAATAGAATTAGAGAAATATGTTTGAATCACGGACCTTTCGCATGCAGTCGGTTTGCCACTGAGCCACTGGAGGTAATCATCCTAACGGACACTTCGAAACGATTCATATATTAATACCTGCGCAACCAATCACTCGCCGGTTGCTTCTTTAGAGTGATTTGCTCTGAATTGCCATGGAAAACTGATTTACTGTTACCTCTCACAATTGGGTTGAATTGAGACGATGTAGTAATTACATCGTCTCAACTACATCGTTTTTCCCACTTACTATAGTATACTATTAATAGTACATAGTATAAATGACGATGTGTCGCTTATTTTGAAGCAGGCAATGTAGCGGTGTTCCCAATAGAGAATCCCCTGCTGTTGTATATAGTATACATACCATGAAATTCAATACAGTAATGTGCGTTAAACTGCTGTAAATGCCTACTGCGTAGTACTTCGAAGTATGAAAATAGCTACTAGAATGTACTCCACATTTAGATACTTCGAAGTATCACCACTCGTATCAAAGACAGGGCGTCGAGAAGTCCGTCAGTATTGCTCGCGATTGTATCACATCGCCGCGGACGTTAGCGTGTACTAGTACTTTCGCTTCCTCTCTGTGACTGGTGCCTACTCAACATGCTTAGCGCGTACTACCGGTACTGTAGTACAGTTACTTGCTGTATTTATTAGCCAACATAGTATAGCTAAATAAATTACTGGGTATTGGAAATGGTTTTTTGTTGTTATATTTCATCACACGTAGTGTTATTAACCTATTGATAAATATGGTGCGAGCCCCTGCAACCAGGGCTGGAAACTGCGTGGACGACATGGATCGCGGCAATAAGTTAGGAAGTCGTTGGACAGCTTGCAAGGGCCCGCTTTACAGGATGAATGTGATCGCCATGCGGCGGCGTTGATCGACATAATGCATGTCGGCAAGGTCAGAAATCAAATCTTCCCATTTGAGGTCAGTGTAGTACACGGACTCGTGGATCGTGTCCAGGTCTTCCTTGAGCAATTTGCGACGGCACTCAATCGTGTTGAAGCGCGTGAATGGAATGTGTTTGCCGCCGACGCAGCATCGATCGCGCGACTTGAACACATCGGGGATTGCAATGGGCACGGGGCGACGCACGAAATTGCGCTCGTGAGATTTGGCGTGGCGCGTGGCGTAGCTCCCGCTGTGGTACGAGTACTTGGCCTTGGGGGGCGTGATGGCCGTCATCATTCGCTGGCCCCTCCATGCTGCCACAAGGGAGGCCGACGCCGCCGCCGACGAGGACGAGGATTCTTGGTTTGGAGCCATCGTTGCACCACCTAGTGATTCAAAAAGTGATCAACGCGACACACGTACGGTGTGTTTTTTTGCATGGATTCTGTGATTTCTCTCATTTAAATGTATCATGTTTTTACACCATACAAACACCAAGTATAGGTACAAGCTGTTTCATTTTATTACGCGTCGACGGAGATTAGGATAATTCCCTCATCCACTGTTGTTTTGTCCCGAAACACTGTTTCAATGAGGGAATTATCCCTTTCGGAAACCCGTAGTAGCCCTGTACTACAGTACATACTACTAGTAGTATGCTGGACCCCCATCGAGTACATACTATGGTAATCCCCAGGTTACTGCAGCTATCGCTATACTGAAATGCACTTAGCCCGTAGTAAGAGGTGAGGTGGTCCGACGATACAAATATCCATACTAGAAACACTCAAAAATTGCACCGTTTTCTGATGAACACAACCGTTTGAATGACCGTACCTTTGGTGATTACCATTTCTGGTGTGTTCGATATTTTACAAACATACACCACGGTTTTTGGCGTGGGGCCAGCAGGGGAGGTTGGTTACGGTGGTTCAAACGTGGTGATGGAAGCGTCATGGTGAGATTACTGGCATTTGTATGTACAGTATCGTGAAAACAACGTTAGCACCATCGCTTTCAACGTATGTACAACGTGGTGGCACCGAAAGATGCCAGTTCAGAAGATCTCGAATGGCCCGTTCCGTGGAAAGACCACGCCCACTGTGTATATTGAAGCTGCAGGAGCCTCCAAGATGTTTGGATGTGGACGCGATCCATGCCAAACTACGGTATGTACATAAGCTCTTACTGTAGTACTAGGTATTTGACATGTGGGTGTTCAATTGTCGAATGACAACAGTTACAGTGATCTGTACTCGTAACGGTGCCTTAAATACGTCAATTATCACGAAAATGTAGGTCAGGTCCCTTCAACCAGAATAAACTTGGCAACGCAAATTACAGTAATCCAGGTCAACAATCTATTAATAGCGTCGTCGTCGGATCGTTTGATAGATCCAAACAATCTATAAATGTCCTTTGTGGCACGTTCCAATGTGTTGGGGACATTTCTGTCGTCCTTGATGGAGGCACTGTGGGCAAAACGTATACAGTACTCAACCTCGCAGTGTTTCATCAGCTCAGGTGATACGAAGTGGGTTGATTTTTTCTCCGCTTACATTTCGAATGTACAGTACATTCGAGTGGTGACGCAAGCACTTGTGTGGTTGGGAATAATGAACGATGGTAACGTTACCCTTCTTCCTGCACTCACGAGTCCACATCCAGACAAAAATGTATACAGTAACGGAGAAGAAATCCACCTAATTTAGCCTCGTCGAAACAGTCGCAAGATCGTCTACGATTATAAGACCCTTGCGATGACATGTCCACTCCTCGGTGAATGTTCATCGATACGTTACATTTAGCGGTAATGTAACGAAGTCCGGATAACATCCGGACACGACATCCCATTGGTCAGTTCCAATCCTGACCCGAAAGGACACTTGGCAATCCAAGTGTCTTGAATCACTGGCTCTGCGACATCCGCAGCAGCACCATTCATTTGACATGAATAGCATGACTGGCGCGCAGCCGCGCGCCAAGGAAACCAGCTCGGAGATAGCTAGTTCTCTCAGTTAACAATATACCTTGTTCTACACACCTTCCTCTGTGCGCCCCATTACACCTGGTAGCACTCCAGTTCGTCCATCGACCTTCCCCTCCGCCGCGCAATGTCCTCTGCCCAATTCTCCGAGACCCACCTTGTCACGATCCGACACATGTGTTCCGCTCTCGGGGAACAAGAAGCTTGGAGCCTGATCCACGC
>NW_009798289.1:361678-363132 GCF_000520075.1 Aphanomyces astaci
ATTGCCCGCATTGGCACTCGCCTCAACATGTCCTCGGCCGACCACCCCGAGACTGACGGCCAGACCGAACGCTCTAACCGCATTGTCGAAGATGTGCTCCGCAGTTATGCTGCGTCGAAACCTCGCACATGGAGTTCCCTACTCCATCAAGTGGAGTTTGCTTACAATTCCTCGGTCCACGCCTCCACGGGGTCTTCCCCGTTTTACGCAAACCATCTGCGCCACCCCCGTCTCCCCACTGACACCGGTGTGTCTACTTTGAGTGTGGGAGGAATCTCCCCGGGCCTACGCACGACAGCGTCGATCCAAGCATTTCTGCGCCTCCGCAGCTCCATGGGCCAACTTGGCGACAATATCGCCCATGCGCAACATCAGGTCACCTGCATCAGGCGCTCGACAGCTACCAATCGTTCAAGCACGGCATCGTGCTCCAGTCGCGTCACGCGATGCCCCTTCATCTTCCGCTCAACCGCAGACTAGCGAGCGACCACGGCGTCATGCCGCCGAGCGCGCCTCAAGAGCAACCAAACGCATCAACACGTCGTGGGCGACGTCAGCGTTTGCATCTGCCGCACCACGAGTTCGTGGTGAAGGGCTCTCGTTGGGCCCCTGATGGCCGCGAGTATCTGATCGCGGCATCCCATAGACCTACAGAATGGACATCAGAGCTGGATATACCAGCCAACTCACCTCTCCGTGCTCTCTGTCGCGACTTCGACAGTACTCGGAGATCTGGTGGACGAAATCCCGTCCAAGCCGAGGCAGCTCGGCACGACACTTAACGAAATTCGCTAAGTGTTCAACCAGCTTCTGCTGGTAGTGGAATGCGTTCGGCAAAGGCACCTTCCGCACAAGGCGTGCCCACCAAAGCCCAACGTATTCCCAAATGGTCTCCTCCCGCAGTGGAGAGACCCGCACATTGGCGATGATCTCGCCACGGTGCTTGCGTTCGCCGCAAAAGTCAGCGAATTCCATCGCTGACGAACGCCACGGCCGCATGTCAATGAGGACATTGACGGCCACTTTGACGCCATCGAGGTATTGCCGCAGCAATTCGCTGCGTGGAGCTCGACACTCCTCCATGCGCGCATACTCTTCCGCGCTACGAACCAACGCTCACATTCCGGACACCACCCAGTCCATCGGGTAGTCCGCGTCTCCCACATCTGGGAGAGTCCAATCCGTGCGGACGAAAACGTCGCCCGCACTTACCGAGGTCACCACAAAATCCGGCATGCTCCGCCGGTATGGTCGGCCTCGGTCATCGTCGCACCGTCGCTTCCGCGACGGAGAGCGTGCGCTCGGTCCAGAGCGCTCGTGGCTACGCCCCCGGTTGTTCCGGGCTCCGCCACCATTGCCGCCGTCATCGGCGCCCCAGTTCGACGCGCCGAAGGTGCTCATCCTTCGCTTTCGTCGCTTTTGTCACAATGACTACTGACGACAACGGTCGTTCC
>NW_009798289.1:364271-380189 GCF_000520075.1 Aphanomyces astaci
TACATCCCATTGGTCAGTTCCAATCCTGACCCGAAAGGACACTTGGCAATCCAAGTGTCTTGAATCACTGGCTCTGCGACATCCGCAGCAGCACCATTCATTTGACATGAATGGCATGACTGGCGCGCAGCCGCGCGCCAAGGAAACCAGCTCGGAGATAGCTAGTTCTCTCAGTTAACAATATACCTTGTTCTACACACCTTCCTCTGTGCGCCCCATTACAGGTAACGTAAGCAACTACGTGCGGTCTCAAACGTTGAAGGTAGCTGGGATCGCGAAGTACATGAGAGGACCGTATGTGACCGTTCAGTTGTGCCTCACCACCACAGAGAAACACGAAGTTAACGATACATGCAATTCTGCGCAATAGTCGAGCCACGAAATCATACTACTTCGAAAATAAACTCGAGGAAATTAGTTAACGGAAACACTACCGTATAAGACTGATGGAGTGCGGTCGGATATCATTTCTTGAAGGAGTCAACCGTAGAATGGTGACATTGTAATTAAGTTGACCATAAGGCGACGACCACGAGACCTCGGCACTTCAGTGCATTTCACCAACCCCTCAAACCCCCCCTCCCCCGAAGTTATACGTCACCCGACGCCCTCCAAGCGAATGGTGGGTGCTATTTGACCAAGTGCTAATTCCGTGCACTTCGTCGTAGGCATGTGTCGTCAATGGCAATCTCCGTGGGGGGCAGTATGTGTCCTTCAAACGGTCCCAAGTCAAGACACACCGCCGAAAGTCATTCGATGCGATTCTCGAAGGCTACCAGTGTCAATGAAGGAATGGCGATCTGCATATATATATATATAGCCAATGCATTATATACATGCAGTTCCACGAGCTTCGAATGGAGTACTGGTAGTGCTTGTGGATAGATTGATTGAACTTTTTGAGTGATTTGTAAACATCGTGTATATCCTGCAAATGACAGGACTTACATGAATTCTTGAACCAAATGGTACGTAGTAATGGACCATCATTGTCATATTCGTCTTGGTTAATGTATACCGATAATCGAGTGAATGTCTTCACCTTCAAGGACAGAATAATCAATGTTGCCAGCACGTCAAAATGCAGTGGACTTTGAACCTTTTCACCACGAACCAAACTCGCCCTTGACTTCGCGACAAGGCGTCCAAAGCAAGCTGTAAATGGAGTAGAATTTTCTTCGGATGGCCAAGACCTGTCGAGTTTGAAGTTGACACGACCCCGCAACCCCCCCCCTCATGTGCCAAGCAAAACGTGCCCGTCCAAATCCCACTCGAGTACCAACGCTTGAAGACAAATTGTGTGGGGGGCGTGAACGTTCCATACACTCGGCGCCAATGCCGCCGTCGCCAAGGTCGAATGGCTGTCTCTGATTGCATTCCCGAAGCAGTCGACAACCAAGCATTGTACACGTCAATCAGCTGGCGCCAAAGCACATTTTAGGAATAGTACTGTACCTGAAAGTTTATTTTTATTGACTAGCAACTCCTACTGTAGCATTATTACTGTACAGTACAGTACGGTATTGTCGAATCTGCTGATGTACCGTATGATTCATTCACTCGGGTGGTTGGTTGCATTCTACTTTTAGCTTTTTGCAGCAGGTACAGTGACTTGCAGTCAGTCATCTTGTTGCAGGAAGTTATCACAAACATCTCATGTCCTGTACACATGGATGGTGGAGGAGTGTAAAGCAACACACACCAACAATTAACGTTACTGAATGTTGTTCCTGCGTGGACCATCAAAATTCAGCGCTGACAACCAATTACCTATGGTTTCATTTCGATCGTGTCAGACCCATCTGGTACGGTTGGTGTAAAGGTTTGCGGTTACATGTTCAAACTAGGCAATGTCCTGATCGAGCTCGTTGCCAAACGACAGGCCAACCACGCAAGACGGCGAGCTACAGATACCTTCAGCGTGTAGTAGGAGCCAATAAAGCTCTTACTAGTGTCTAGCTGTAATGTAGCTTCATTTAGCCAGGTATATCATCGTCATCTCGTACATTGTTGTTGTAGGATCAGGACAACCTCAGGATCAATACAATTATTACAGTTGTGGACAGGATCTTTTTGCCATGTGAGCCAGATGAAACCTCAATGGTGATTGGCCCATTTAGTGACGTCGCAAATACAAAAATCAAGCTTGGTCGTCGCACGTGGATTGTATTAGAAGCTTCGATTCATTATCCATTTTGACCTATCAAAAGACAATGAACTTAAAGCAGCTCTTCGCGACTTCCTTGCGCAGCAGCACCAAGCAATGCCATCCATTTGAACTGAAGCCTCAGGCGGCAACAACTTCGTCGCGGCACTGGGGCATCTTCGGCCGACACCAAGCTAACAAAAAAATGACGCCGGTCGTGGAAACCACCCCGCAAACCACCCCTGAATCCAGCCCCGTCCACCACTTCCCACTGTTCATCGACACGCCCTCTGCAACCGCCGTCGGCGTGTTGATTCCGCAAGAGTACCGGTACCAACGCACCAACTGCGTCGGCGGCAAGAACGTCCCATTCACCCGAAGGCAGGTCAAGGTCAAGCAACGACGAGTTCGTCGCTACCCCACGATCCCCGAAGAGGACAGCGCTACGATTTACTCGGAAGCGTAGGATCAAGCCATTCGTACGGTTCAATGTTGTAAAATATAGGCTTATTTATGAGTACCATGTTATTGACCACCGAAGCCACGGCGAGTCTACGACACAATGTGCGCTCACTGCATTGACTACAGTGTGCCCTGTATTGACTCCCCATCGCCATGCTCCCAAGGTCCACTTCCAGAGCTCTCTCTCAATCCCAGGACAATCGGAAGGTTCCTTGGGGTACGGTCGCGGATGTCTTGGGCGTGTCGACGACGGACGTACAGTACATAATCACAGTGTACTACAGTGGTTGTCGTTGTCTGGTGGCCTGGCTCATTATCCGGATAAATGACGAAATTGAATACACAACGAACGACCAACTACAGCATCATATAATACTCGGAAGTTCAAGCAAATTGGGGCGTCCTTTCGCCACGTACAACTGAAAGGAGGGCTTTCGATAGAGCCCTTGCTTTCCTACTTCTACTACAACGTGTAGCCTTGAAACGACTAGTGAATCACTAGATATGGCATCAATTAGAAATGTATCTACAGAGGTAAACACGAGGCATTTACCTTGATTTTAGTATATCACGTCTCTTCCATCCCATTCAGAAATCTCAACCGGACTCATTCACATCACCATACTGACTTCGAGTAAAAAATCACCGCCGATTGCAAATTTCGTAGCCTTGTCCATTGTGACATTATTATTCATCCGAAAAATGCACCTCGAACTGCCGTCGTCACGATGGTGGCGTTCGCTTGGGTTGGTTCCACGGCACACAAAGAGTGATAAGCCCCCTGAGAAGTCCAAGACGTCGTTCTTTAAGTGGCGGCGCCAGTCCACCGTCGGCGTGGCCGACGACGACGAATCCACGCCGCCGCCTCCTCCCGCGATCTCTAATAATGTCGTCGCTCCACCTGCGACGGACGTAGTAGAGGTCGAGCCACCGACGAAGCGAATGCAAGTCCCCGTGGCCATCCCCCTCGAGTACTTGTACAAGCGGGAGACGTTCGTAGGCGGCAAGAAGGTCCCATATACAAGACTGCACGCAAAACAAAGGCGGATGCGACTCATCATCTACGACCGCATTCACGAAGACAAGCCAATCCTTGTCTTTTGATGGCCAGTTCAAGTGTCACCACCGGGAGGAATGGAATCGACAAAGATGTGGCGACGGCATGCGCCAACTGTACTGTACATAGCGCTGCCCCCCCCCATCCCAAGGGAGTTGGCATGTTCAAATGTGCAGATATCACGTAGATAAAATATGCATGTATTATTTATAACAAGGGTGGAATTACCAGAATATTAAGTCAAGTGCGCGATTTCCAATTCTACGATCGTTCAACCGCTCTCGACAACAGTCTTGATTGCACTTGATGCAAACAACTCCAGTGGCCAATTATTCACAGTATGGACGACTTACTGTATGTACTACAGTACAGTACGGAGGTGGCTGGCTTCGTTGAGTAGAGACGGACGGCATTATTTATTGTATTACTGGTACACATATGTACTCGGCTGCATCGATGGTACATAGAGGTAGCTCTGTACATAGTAGATGCATGATTCGATTGATTCATGTGGGATGCTTGCGGTTGCCATGATTATCACGACAAAGCTGGTTACTGTATGTCCTAGCTTGTACTGTACGGTATGTCTCAACGTACGTACAGTACGTATTCCTTTCAAGTACATACAGCTGTCGGTATGTTGATAGCCTTGTAAAAGTGTACAGTGAGTGCTCTATAGATTTGGGTTGACTCCACAGTGGGGCACATCATCGGAACGATGCAACTAGTACAGGCTGATTCGATAATCTAATGTTACTATATTATATGGGGCGAAACGTCATGCGTTCACGACAAAGTACGGCTTGTACTCGTACGAGAGTTTGATCGACGGCAACTTGTTGGCGTGGGGACTGGTCTTTAGCGCCGAGTGGCCAAACTGGGGCGACAGCGCGGAACAAATATCCCGCATAGACGGTTTCGGCATGATAATGGTCGGCTTGTTGGCGAGCGACACGAGGGACTCGGCTGTGATGGCGCTCTCCATGTGCTTGGAGCAGAACCCACTGAATCGGGCGTGCGAGTCGCATCCGCCGTGCCTGCACTTCTTCCCGCCGCCGTGGCGCACGCATTTCTGCCGCGCATGGGCTTTGTTCATGCAGCCTTCTTCCGCACATTCCTTCATCGTGTACTTGTCTCCGTGCTTGCAGCAAAAGCCGCCATAGCGGGCGAACCCTTCGCAGTCGGGGAACTCGCACGGCTTGCGCGCGCCGTGGCGGACGCATAACCCGCGGGCGTACACTTGATTCCGGCACTCGCTGACGCTGCAGATCCCTTTCTTGCGATGGAACGCACACTTTTGCGTGCCGGGGCGGACCTTTTCCTCGCATCCGTTAAAGTGGCATGTGTTCATGACGATGTGGTGGGATGCGGGTGCTTCGCGGTGAATGTACGAGTGCGGTGGTTCGATCACACGCGTCAACAGTTTCGAGAAAATCAATTTTGGCCAATCAAATGCAGCCAGCACCCCCCCATCGCTCAACTTCAATTGCACAAACCCATCACTTTGCACTTGGAACGGCGTACTTAACAGGACAACGTAATGGTTCAACCTTGCCGCCGTTGGACACTTGAGCTTGCATGTCTTCTTTACTGGTAGGTGACCGTGATATCGGCCTCTTGTGTGCGTGTGGTGGGTCTGTGTGGTCGAGTTATGGTGCGAGTATTCGCTGCTCGACATTCGTGTACCAATAAGTCCTACCAGTCGACATTCATGCTACTGTACTAGTACCGTACACTGTTGCACCTATATCTAACAGAATTTCTGACCAGGCCATACAGTTGTTCGTACGAAAGGAACCTCAGTGAACAATTGGCTTACGTGTGATGGCAGTTGGCTAGCTTTCTTCAGCATTTATCCATGGTTGGAGCATATCGGCTCGGGTGGAAAGATCAAACGAGGCCCGGCCCTCACAGCGGCGCTTTAGCAGGTCGTACAGCACGATCGCCCCACACATTCCACGGATTGGAGATCGTACTTAAGAGTTCGACAATTACATTACATGTTGTTCACGGATTCTTGTCGCAGGTGATGTAAACCAAACTTAGAAAGCGATTGGATTGGACAGTAAAGTTAGAACCTCGAACTCTACTAACCAATCAGGAAGCAACTCGTCCGCCTTGACTTGGCTAATGTAAGAAGATGGCTTTGTGGATGTATGAACTGTCAATTGCCGTATGCAACCTGGACCGTCGCATCAGACAAATCGTTCGTGGTACAATTCCCTCATTAAAACAGCTCCACTGTTGTATTGACCCAAAATACTGTTTCAATGCGATTTATATGGAATATTGTATGGTCAGACCACCTCACAGCTTACTAGGGGTTAAGTGCATCTCAGTGGTTAGCGATTTCTAACCACTAGCGATGCAGTTAACCACCGGAGATTTAGCATCGTATGTACTCACCGGGGGTAGGACGGAGTCCCAGGTTACAGGGTTACTGGAGAAAAGGTGTATCCGGATGTATTAATTCCCTCATTGAAACAGTATTTCGGGTCAAAACAACAGTGGATCAGCTTTAATGAGGGAATTATTCTAGTTTGTGAGATGTCGCTCGACTTTGTTCTCATGTGTTCAGAAGGAGTATTTGGGATCGACATCATATCTTTATATCGTTCCAGCCGATCTTATCCACAAGCGTTCCCTGCAGCAGCTACGTGAAGCCCATACACGTGCACCGATTTGTAAGCAGCGTTGGGGCCCTCGGGAGCTTCGTTGAAATGGACGACGAACGAAAACGAACAGGCCACCCATTATAGTCGTACCATATGGTCACAGACTAACAAATCTCAAACAGTCGCACTGTCATTCAGTGGGGGTCCCATATCTCCATTAAGTACGGTATTTGTAGAGCGAGCAGCTGTACTTGAAATATATAGGACAATTATGTAAAACAATACAATCTAAATGCACCCACTATTTGTCATACAAATATTGTATACAGGCTGAATTAGTTGTACGCAATTATATACCTGACATTGCGTCGTTCCCACCTTGACATGTGCCATCAACTACGTCATCTCTTAGACGCCTGGTATTGGTTAATTTGACGCACAATACATCCAATGGCATGTTCTGGATTCCAATTCTGCGATGCCATTGGGCCATCCGTTCAAAGCGAGATGCAAGTTGCCTGAAGATTGCAGCCACGGAGCTTTGAGTGCCCCATGTTGTCGTCGACGCGTCTGCCGCGATCCGTAGGACACGCATTATGGCGCCGGGCGTTCTCTACCGCGCCGGAGCTGAAATCCCCTGCGTTGAATCTGCGCAAGAATGTGTTTGCCGAGTTTTCGGGGCTTGCCGTTGCCCACAACTCGCTCAACCTGGGCCAAGGCTTCCCATCCTATGGCACGCCTTCGTACGTTACCAAGCTTTCACCTTGCATCTGCCTCCGTCAGTGGACCGACGGATTTGCTCATGTTATTTGTTCTCTTTTGCGTAGGTTTATGAAGGAAGCTGCGATCGAGTTCATTCAGCAAGAGCAAAACCAGTACACCCGGCCGGGTGGCAATCCGCAGCTGGTCAAGGTTTTGGCAGACGTGTACTCGCCGTGGTACAAGCGTGAGCTGAACCCCATGACCGAGATCGTCACGTTCACCGGCGCGCAAGAGGGCATTTTCTGCATCTTCTTGTCGCTGCTGTCCCAGGGCGACGAGGTGCTGGTTATCGAGCCTTTCTTTGATGCGTACATCAACATTGCGCTGCTCTTGGGCGTCAAAACGGTGGGTGTGCCGTTGGAAATGAACGCCGCGACCAAGGCCAAGTACAACGATCCGCACTGCTACGACAAGTTTAGCTCCAAGGACTTGACCATCGACCTCGCCAAGCTCGAAGCGTCCATCACGCCCAACACAAAGATGATCGTGCTCAATACGCCCCACAACCCCACGGGCAAAGTCTTCTCCAAGGACGAGCTGGAAGGCATCTTGGGCGTCCTCGACCGCCATCCGCAGGTATGTACAGCAATGACCTCGCACGATGTATACAAGTGTGTGTTCATCTGAGGTTGGTTTGGAGTACACAGATCATCATTCTGTCGGACGAAGTGTACGAATTTGCGTGTTTTGATGGGACCCCCCACGAGCGCATTGCCACGTATGACGGCATGTTTGATCGGGTGATTTCGCTTTTCAGCGCCGGCAAGACGTTTTCATGCACGGGTTGGCGTGTGGGGTACGTGTTCGTGTGCCATGCGCTTATTGCCACGTCATAACCTGGATCGTTGTATGTGTGTGTGCACGGCAATATGCAGGTATGCGATTTTGCCCCAAAAGTACGCCGACCTCGTGGCCAAGACCCACAGCGCGATCCCATTTTGCGGTGCGTTGCCGTTTGAATTGGCCGTGGCCAAAGGGTTCCAAGCCGCGGCGACGAATGGGTATTTGGACCAACTGCCCAAGCTCCTCGAGGTAATATACCACTATAAATGCTGATCCAACACATATGGGCAAAGTGAGAGACACAAACAACATGTAGAAAAAGCGCGATACGGTCGTGGACGCGCTCGAGAAGGCCAACTTAAAGCCGATTGTGCCCGACGGCGGGTACTTCGTGTGCTGCAACGTGTCGAGTTTGTCCTCGTACGACGAGTTCAAGCACTTGGAGACAGTCGAGAACCTCCCCGCCGAGGTGACTGCTATGATGATAGACATGTGTTTTATATGCATTGAGCCAACATGTGGAAATTTGTGTATTCCCCAAATCTCCACCGGGCGATTTGTTGTACTGAATTTGGGATGGCCAATTTGTGCGATCATGCACACTATTTCAAGTCACAAACACACTAATTTGAGCTACTTTTTCAACGTGATCTGTCGATTTGATATTCTGTTCATCGATTGAGAGTCGAATCGACAAGATCCACCACCACTCGTCAACATATTAACCGTGGTGTCCAACCAGGAACGCCCCGACTACCAAATGGCCAAGAAGATGTGCATTGAGCAAGGCTTGACGGTGATCCCAACTTCGCCATTCTACTCAAACGTGAGCAACCAGCCGTCGCCCGCATTGGTGCGCATTGCATACTGCAAGGACGACGCGACGATCGACGGAGCTGTCAAGTTGATCGAGTCATTCAAGCAACAACCGTAGCGTTCTACTGCAGTCGGATCGAGTTACATGGATACTAGTACTCCGGAGTATCAAGCAAGCATGACTGACGCTCTTGGCTTTGCTGAACGTATGTTACTCAACCAAGGCAAGACTAAATACTACGTACGATACTATTACAATTTGGACTTTAAGTGACTGTGGATGCTTTGGGCTGCCGTGTCGGATATCCACGGCAGCATGCGCTTCCAGTGCATCGGATTGAACCGCGTGTTCATTTGCAAGAGAGTCGTCACAGGCAGGTTTGGAAACCGAGACGCCAGCGCCTGCTGCCCCCCAAACGACAGGTGCGGCACTGCGTGGAAGAGCTGCCATCGGTCCACAAAATGCGGATCCTTGCCTCTGTTGTGCTCGTACTGTACTAACCCGTGGCCTTGCTTGGCTTCTTGGCTATCACAACATATAGTCCAATATAGTGAACTACCAAACACTCGACAATCATATAGTAAGCTTACCTAGCAATCTCAAGCACCAGCTGTAACGTGTGCGCAGGGTCTTCTGTCCACACGATCTCCATGCCAGAGTACTTGGCCGCATACGTCAAGCATTCTTGCCTGGCTTGGGGCGATACCTACTCGTCAATATTATATCATCACATTGACATGAGCAACGAAAAAATCGCGGCCGTCGTGTACTTGCGGAGTGGACTGCACCAGATACGTGATACTGCCAAATGCAGCCAGCACGTTCAAATGGGGGCATTGCGATGATGCATGTAACAGACTGGCGAAGTCGGAGAAGGACACCACTAGCAGCGCGCGTCGGGCACTGAGTAAGAGATCGCACTCGAGTGATGGCTCGGGGACTTTGGGCAGCGCGTCGTGGCCAAACACAGCGAGCAGAAGCGCCGACGACCGGATGCGGGGATGGTACGCAATGGAAAACTCGACTCGGGGGGGGGTAGCCATCACGTTGAACGACGGCAACAAGTTGAACGACGGCATCTCTGGAGTTGTTTCAGCCGGGTCGACGGTGACACTTGGGGGTAACGTCGGCGTGGGGCGGCGTGTCGTCATCGTTGGCTCTACCATCAACGAGAAGTTGGGAAGCAGAGGAATCGACTGCGGCGGCGCCCCCTCTGCGGCACTTGGACGCCCTCCAATGGGTTGTTGTTGTTGAAGTTGTTGCCGACGGTTCTCGTCAAGTCGCCTTCGTGTCCGCTCCAGCGCCTTTTTCCTGCTTTCTTCCATACGTGCGATTTGATCGGCGGTCAAGTCGGCAGCAGCCATCGGTTGCTGAACGGATGGTTGCTGTTGTGGCACTGGAACTTGGGGCGCCCTGGCACCTCGTACATCGTCGGGTGGTCCGTGAACCACTCGGTTCTCATGTGTCGGACAAGGTGATCTTGTCAGGCCGGGGCTTTGGGGCGGTGGGGGGGCAGAAGTCGCCACTGCCACGACGACGCGACCTGGCGGAGACGGCCCAGCTTGACACGCATCGATTGGTGTGAATATGTGGCTTTGTGGGTGAAAGTCCTCTCGCGCGCTGTAGCAGCACATGCACAAATTGTACTGTGGACAGCGCTGGCAGTTGTATCGCACGCCTTCGATGGGGTGCAACTGGCACCCGTCGCACGAAATCCCATGATGCAGCAGCCCTTCGTCGTCGATCACACTCGTGTCCATGACATCATGGATGCCCTCGTCGTGGCGTTGCAAGCAAGCAGCGACGATGCCATCCCGCGGCAGGAAGCGCGACACGGCGAGCGCGGGGGACTTCGAGTCGCGGCGGCGGTAGATGGCTTGCATGGACGACGGCGACAGAAACTGCGTGGACGACGGACTTGCGTCGTCGATGAAGCTGCTGTGGAGCCCATGTTCGTCATCCTTCTCGTCTTCTTCGTCCGACCCATCGTCCTACCATTGAAACATGCAAGCTGACCAAGGCATCGTTTTAAAGCAATGTCAAGATATATGTCATATATATATATATATTTATTTATCTATATGTATCATCTATATATATATATTTATTTATTTATCTATATGTATCATCTAAATATATATATATATATTTATCTATATGTATCATCTATATATATATATATATATATTTATCTATATGTATCATCTTTATATATATATATATATATATATATATATATATATGTATCATCTATATATATATATATATATTTATCTATATGTATCATCTATATATATATATATATTTATCTATATGTATCATCTATATATATTTATGTACATGTATATATATTAATATATGTACATGTATCTATGTATTCACACATTGCATACACTACTAGTAGTCTCAGTCATACCTCGTCGTCGTCAGCCTGCATCTCAATATAATGCGAAATCAGCTGCTTGGACGCTTTGCGTTTTTTGGTTTTGTGGCGATTGGAAGGCGACTGATCTAGTCGGCGTCGTGTTGACGTCTTGCTGTCGCCCGCGCGTAGCCGCTTGCGCTGTTTCCGCGGGCGTGGGTCGGATCCAGGGGTCGCTTGGCTCATGTACACGCTACCACTCTGGTTGGACATGTGCGACGGACACAGCACAACAAACTGCGCGTGTTCGATCCCTTCCGCCTACTTTCGTACGTCACGCATATTTCTCAAAAGCAACCATTTGGGTGTTATTTTACTGTACTTGGACCAGTTGGTACTTGGCACTGGACGCACATGACACGTGGAACGCTCTCAGGCACGACCTGTGGGCACACTGGACGATTCCAAACCCGTGCGCAGTGCGACATACTTCGCACTGTAACGCAAATCGTTCGGCATCCTATCGAAGAAAGATATACCCATATAAATATATATATATATGTGATGGTCCAAATTCCCAAACAAATGCCATATATATATATATATATATACGCAGCTACAGGAAAAGGGTATATATACATATACTAGTATTCTTTACCAGGGTTTCCAATGAGCCGAGTTCGATGGTTCTTTCCGCTGGTTGGATCCGCACGACAAGTTCCGGGATCCTACGTTGTTGTTGATTCAAACTTGTCAACTTAATAGAATAACTGGACCACAAATAGCATTGCACGTGGACCCATTGCTGGCACTTGGTTTTTTTCAACGCGCCCTTGCGTTCGGGACAGAGCACGCACTTGGTGGGCTTGGACTTGTCCTGGCACGCCTACCTCATCCATCCATTTATCAGCGTCAATATTGCCAACACCACCAGATGACATTTCAAGCAACACACAAACGACGTACGTCACAGAACCAATCGTGGGGGGGAATCACGCGGACGCCGTAGCAATGCTGATGCACGGCCACATTGCACCCGTCGCAGTAGAGAATCGGGTCCGTCTCTGACGATTCGTCATCTCCGCACACTTGGCAGTTGTCTTGCAGGGGGGTGCCTGGGGTATTGTAGCTCTGCGTTGTCGTCGTCGACGGAGGCTGCTGGTTTGTTCGTGGAGGCGTTGGTTCCATCACAAACTCGTCGTCTTCGCCGAACGCCGCTCCCTCCCCCCCAACCGCCGCCTTCTTTACATGGGAGGGGGTATGGGGGGTCGCCTCTCTAGAAGGCGGTGTTGGGATCATGTTCAAGCGGTCGCCTGTATGTGTGGCAAGTGGACCGATCGACCGCTTTCGCTTGCCATTGGCCATCGCCGCATCCTTCGTTGGCACCGACGAGTTGGCTGTTAGATTCGATCGTGGCCGAGCACTTGCCGACGTCATTTTCACTTCACTCGGTGGTGCTCTGTCAAAGGAGGTTTGGACTGTCATATCTACTGTCGATGACAACGTAGGCTTGGATTTTGTGGTCGACGCATGTCCATCTTTGCGAGAAGTAATGGGGGGACATGGAACGTGTGGCTGTGCTGCGTTGTGTACACCATCATCCGCCATCGTTGGCATCGCGTAGTCGTAGTGAACATGCGAACATGAGGAAGCAAACTGAAGCGATTTCTTCGGATCGTTCGTCGGGGCGGTCCTTAACCCATTAGATCCAAAGACTTCATCCATGGTCGGCGTTGGAGGCATGTCGGCGGCTGGAATGCCAGACGACATGTCGAAAGAGGAGGCCGCCGCGTCTGTTTGTTGGCTTTTCCTTGGCGCTTCGGGCACGACGTCGTCTCGGGTACGAGGTGGGGGGCGGACGGATGGGGCGTCAAACAATCGAGGAAGGGGCTTCCGGGGCGGCAGAACTACCGGCGGGTGTTGGGGTGACAGCGTGGGGGATTTCGGCGTCAGTTGGCTGCCGCCTTGTTTGCCTTCGGGGGACGCCACTTCCTGTGCCGCCAAGCGCTCCAACATGGCAATCACTTGCTCGCCTTGCTGCATCACGCCCACAGATGTGTCTAAGCTCATGGTGGTGGTAGGACTCTTGCTTTTCAAACTGGACGACATCAACGAACATGCGACGACGGCAGGGGTTGGTGTCTTGGCCGGTGGTGACTTCGAGATCTTGATCGGTTTTGCGGGGCTGCTGGTGGATGCTACACGGTAGTAGTGCTTGTCTGGCTTTGGAGACGACCCCCCCGGTCGACTGAAAAGCGGAAACACTCGTGACGTCGGCTGCATCTGTTTCACAACCTTACGGTCCTTGTCTGACGCAACAGAAAGACTGTCGACGTCTGCTTGTTTCAAAGAAGCAGGGGATGCCGCCGTTGATTCTGGAGACGATGTAATGTCAATCACGAGCTGCTGGTTGTCGTTTGAGAGGTTGGGGGAGCGACAGCCGTCGTGGGGTACACTGTCGTCAAAGCTCAAGGCCACGCCATCGTCAAAGCTCAAGGGAGACGACATACACGATATGTTGTCATCCTCTTTCACATTGTCGGCTTTATAATGACCTTCTTCGTGCCAATTCTGGCCGCCAGTGTCTTCTTTCTGCGCCGCCACCGCGTGGTGGAATCGATGCTGAAACTCGGCGTTGGTCATCCGATCCCCTTCGTGCACGCGGTGCATGAGCTGCAGCAAGCACCGCGATCGTGTCGACTTGCCAAAGTGATGCGGTTTCGACATGTCCGACAGACGCAGTGGCACCATGAGCGACGTAAACAGATGGGAACGACGCGTGTACTGCCCCGGAAGCTCATGTTTGAGGCGTAGGATTGCGTTCTATGGTTATAGGCTCATGTCAGCACATTTGCATCATATGGACAACCACGTGTGGACGGTACACCTCGTCTTCGGTCAAGTGCCAGTCGGGTGCTGCTGTTGTTGATGGCTTAGTGGCGCCGCCGCCGCCCCCCTTCTTGCCCCCGATCAGAGACGCCTGAAACGTCGGCACGACCATGGCGCTTTCCGTTAATTGGGGTACAATCCCAGTAGGAATCTATCCAATCCATCACACATATATATATATATATATATATATATCAAACAGGTTGAGTGGACGACGACTATGGATTCGGCATCTCATATACACACACACAGGTCTATATATATACACTTGTAAAGCAAAGTGCCGATGTCATATACATTATTCGAGTTGGTTGTGTATCGTACGTACCATGCGTGCACTGGGTACACACTTGAACTTATCTTTGAAGATTGTGAGCGACCGATTCACCGACTTGGCCGCCGACACGCTGCGCTCGAGCTTCTTTTCTTCGTCTCCTTCTGTCACTAGCAGCACCACGCGCCCCACGCGCTTGCGCCCCGTGCGCCCCATCCGCTGGATCATGCTACGTCAAATATAGTTAGGATATCGTTAAATATAGTTAGGATATCTCGTTCGAGATAACAGCAAAAGAAATATGGAGTAGCGTACTTGAGCACATATAGAATACTACGTAGTAATAGGTGGTGCATCATATATATAGATGCACTACCTATATATAAATCAGGAAGGACGCATTTTTTATATTTCTATATATATATATATATATCAATCAGGAAATTCATACATCGCGAGGGACAGGTACATACATACTATAAATATATCTATATTCGGATATTATATATGTATATCAATCAGGAAGGTCATGTATATATAAATATTATTTACATACACATCAAAGAAGGTCATATATTTATATATATTATTTACATACACATCAAAGAAGGTCATATGTTTTTAAATGCAAAGAAGCAAGGAATGGACAGACATATATATATATATAGATATATCGCACCGGACGGGCGACGTCAAGCAGTCAAACGACACGATCAAGTCGACTTCTCCAATGTCAAGTCCTTCCTCGGCGATGCACGTCGCGACGAGTACGTTGAATTCGCCGTCTCTGAACTTGGCCACGACCTGCTGCTGCTGCTTCTGCGTCTGCCCCTTGCCGTCTTTGCCTTTGGCCGTGCCCTGGCCGATGAACTGCTGCACTTTGATCAGTGGCGCCATGGAGCTCAGCAGCGCCACGATCTCCGTCACGCTTTCTCGGTACTGCGTAAACACAATCGACCGCGTGCTGGACCCGCCTCGCTCGTGCCGCGTAAAGTGCTCGGACAGAACCACCTGCAGCTGCATGAGCTTGGGGTTGTTAGACGCCGTCCGCCCGCCGCCCACTTGAGTCTGGACCAGCGCCAACAGGTGGGCAAACTCGGGGGACTCGAGCACCATTTTCTTGGGCCTGGACGGATAATAAGATATGATATTTATGATATATATATAATAGTACGAGTACCCGGAAAAGCTTTCGTGGGAAAACTTGTCGAGAAAGGTCTTAAAGTTGCCAATGCCGTGCACGTTTAAAATGTCTTTGCCGTGGAGAAGACTGATCTACGCAAACACACAAGGGTCATCCAAGGAGCGTAATCATAGCTAGTACTACTAATACTACTATTAGATATAGAACTACGATAGGGGGTACCAAGAGGGCCAAGTCGGCTTCGGCGGTGCGGTATGGTTTGTTGCCTTGGGGGTTGGACCGCATCTTGTCTCGTGATGTGATGACTACCCATCGACTGAGCTTGTCTGGGTCTCGAATATGGAGCACCTGCAAACACAAGTAAGGCATGAGCATCATGCGCGAGTGGGTCGTTCGTGTCCACTCGTCCACAAGACATAGAGGGATGTATGAGGACTAGACAGCATCGACACGTCCCATACCTGACTCGTGCACAATCGATGCAAGACTGGCTGAAACAACTTGAGGTACTGCGTTCGAACCTACAATACCGTCCCCATCAAGCCATTCATTCTCATTCGAGTCAACGTACAAATATATATATATATATATATATATATATATCATG